>NC_060193.1:44318536-44466036 GCF_021184085.1 Oncorhynchus gorbuscha
TCAGTCTGCATGGAGCAGTCAGAGCTGTCAGTCTGCATGAAGCAGCCAGAGCTGTCAGTCTGCATGAAGCAGCCAGAGCTGTCAGTCTGCATGAAGCAGCCAGAGCTGTCAGTCTGCACGAAGCAGCCAAAGCTGCCAGTCTGCAAAGAGCTGTCAGTCTACAAGGAGCTGCCAGTCTGCAAGGATCCGACAGTCTGCCAGGATCCACCAGTCTGCCAGGATCCGCCAGAAGTGCCAGTCAGCCAGGATCCGCCAGAAGTGCCAGTCAGCCAGGATCCGCCAGATCTGCCAGTCGGCCAGGATCCGCCAGTCGGCCAGGATCCGCCAGTCGGCCAGGATCCGCCAGTCTGCCAGGATCCGCCAGTCAGCCAGGATCTGCCAGTCGGCCAGGATCCGCCAGTCTGCCAGGATCCGCCAGTCAGCCAGGATCCGCCAGTCAGCCAGGATCCGCCAGTCAGCCAGGATCCTCCAGTCAGCCAGGATCTGCCAGATTCACTAGTCAGCCAGGATCCACCAGTCAGCCAGGATCTGCCAGTCAGCCAGTATCTGGTAGATCCATCAACCTGCCTGAGCTTCCTCTCACTCCTGAGCTTCCTCTCACTCCTGAGCTTCCTCTCACTCCTGAGCTTCCTCTCACTCCTGAGCTTCCTCTGACTCCTGAGCTTTCTCTCACTCCCGAGCTTTCTCTCACTCCCGAGCTTTCTCTCACTCCCGAGCTTTCTCTAACTCCCGAGCTTTCTCTCACTCCCGAGCTTCCCCTCAGTCCCGAGCTGCCTCAGTCCTGAGCTGTCCTTCAGTCCCGATCTGCTCCTCAGTCCAGTGGGGTTCTGGGTGAGGACTACTAGGCCATGGTCGACGGCGAGGGTGGACTATTCAGGGACGCAAGGAGAGGGGACTAAGACATTGACTGAGTGGGGTCCACGTCCCGCGCCGGAGCCGCCACCATGGACAGACGCCCACCCGGACCCTCCCTATTGTTTTGAGGTGCGTTCGGGAGTCCGCACCTTAGGGGGGGGGGGTTCTGTCACGCCCTGGTCGAAGTATTTTGTGTTTATCTTTATGTATTGGGTCAGGCCAGGGTGTGGCATGGGGCTTTTGTATTGTGGTGTGTTTTGTCTTGGGGTTTTGGTATATAGTGGGATTGTAGCTAGTGGGGTGATCTAGCAGAGTCTATGGCTGTCTGGAGTGATTCTCAATCAGAGTCAGGTGTTTATCGTTGTCTCTGATTGGGAACCATATTTAGGCAGCCATATTCTTTGGTTGTTTTGGTGGGTGATTGTCCTTAGTGTCCTTGTAATTATCTACTGTTAGTCTGCACCAGTTTAGGCTGTTTCGGTTTTCGTTACGTTTATTGTTTTTTTGTATTGATTCGTGTTTACGCGTGTTTTTTCATTAAACATGAATCGTAATCTACACGCTGCGTTTTGGTCCGACTCTTCTTCACCACACCTAGAAAACCGTTACACTCTTAGCACTACCTGGAAGTGACAGCCTGGCCCGGGTGAGAACATGTATGAGAGGCACTCCCCTGAAATGAGTTTCGATTCACAACAAACAATCCTTAAAAAACCTTACCTGTCACCAATTTCTCGATGAGAAGACTGGTCAAAGACCTACCTTGAAGTTGGAGGACAGTCATCTTCTGTACATGTACACTAACGGTCACCTACTGTACTGATTGTCTTTCTTTATTTACACTATTTTCCAGATTGTAGAATAATAGTGAAGAAATCACAACTATGAAATAACACATATGGGATCATGTAGTAACCAAAAAAGTGTTAAACAAATCTAAATATTTTTTATGTTTGAGATTCTTCAAATAGCCACCCTTTGCCTTGATCACAGCTTTGCACACTATTGGCATTCTCTCAACCAGCTTCATGAGGTAGTCACCTGGAATGCATTTCAAGTAACAGTTGAACTTGCTTATTTGAGCTGTTCTTGCCATGATATGGACTTGGTCTTTTACCTAAAAGGAGAGTGATGGAGTGCTGAATCAGATGACCTGGCTTCCACAATCCCATGACCTCAACCAAATTGAGATGGTTTGGGATGAGTCAGACTGCAGAGTGAAGGAAAAACAGCCAACAAGTACTCAGCATATGTGGGAACTCCTTCAAGACTGTTGGAAAAGCATTCCAGGTGAAGCTGGTAGCGATAATGCCAAGAGTGTCATCAAGGCAAAGGGTGGCTCTTTGAAGAATCTCAAATATAAAACATATTCTGATTTGTTTAACACTTTTTTAGTTCCTACATGATCCCATATGTGTCTTTTCATAGTTGTGATGTCTTCACTATTATTCTACAATGTAGAAAATAGTCCAAATAAAGAAAAACCCTTGAATGAGTAGTTGTTCTAAAACTTTTGACCGGTAGTGTGCATCTCAGTGGAACACTGACGCTTCAATTCACTTGTCTTTGTCAACGTGACGGCCTATATTTGTACAAAACACCTGACACATATCTACTTAAAGCCATTAAAATGACACGGTACTATATTATGTTAATATAAATAGGACCTGGTGAGAAAATGTCTCTGAGTATGAAACTGTCAAACAGATTATGTCTGCTTGGTAAAGGGTTAACAGTAGCACTCACACTCCTCCCCGGACTACTGTCAAGGTTTGCAGGTTTGTGTTATGTTGGTTCATGTGAATGAAGTAATTACAGAGCAGGTCGGGCCCGGTGCCGTGTAGTGATAGGAGCTCTCTGTCTACCCACAATCCCTCTTGTCTTGCTCTCTGAACGTAGAGATGCACGCCCCGTTCCACAGCTGGTCCCCAGTCGATCAATTAGAAACACGCTTTGGTAAAATAATTAGCTGACATTTGCTCATGTTAAACAGATGTTTCCATGGCTTCTGCTGCTGAAAAGTACAGAGAAGGATCGGGGGGGAAAATGAACTCTGTTTACGCATTTACTAACAGGAGGTGTTTCTATTGCATGTCAACGGTACACATGTCTTTATAACAATTACAAGAAGTGGGCCCTCTCATCAAGCAAATATTTTGAATGTTCATTCTGGATTTGGATCTCTCCCTAGTTTTACGGTAGGTTGCATAGCTGGCCTTTAATCATCATAGCAATGGTACTGTAGCATATCCTCCAAACAGTGAAAAGGAATGGACTTTTACATGTACTGTAAGAGGCATTCCAGATGAAACAGCCCGGTGATCTGTGAAAGAAAGTTATGTTCCCCCCGTACAAACGGAATACATCTACGGTTCTGTGATTTGACTTTTCTTTATGTTTATTTTTGAAACACCTTGCTTTGTTTCATACAAGCAGAATCCAGATCAACAACGATTGCGCTTCGATTGATGATTTCACACACAGAAGTATTTTCACTTGGCTACTTTTGGATGCCTTTGAAGGCTCCCGGAGTTGGAATATTGATTTTATCCCACTTACAAACCCGCGTTTTGGAGGGAGCCTGCATGGGTCCTACCTAATCATCAAAACCACACAGAACCTAGTCCAACAACCTTTCCCTCTGATCACCACTCGACTGACTTACTAACACCATAAATACATTCAAAAACATTCTCCTCCTAAACCTGATGTCTTCAACAGCGAAATGAAATGTGTTTTAGGGAAAGCAAGGGAGAAGGGAATAGGGGCGACAGACAGACATACGCTGCTTAATGGTAGACGGCTTGTCAGGATTAAAGCAACAGTGCTCGTAAAATCTATTCCTGATGAGGTGACTAGCCTCTTTCAGCTCCAGCGCTTTGCAGATTTGCCCACCTCCCCGTAACTCTGCGCTCTCTCGCCGTGCTTCGGTTGGCACTCTCTTAAACCCTTTGAAGTAAGAACTCTCACTTTAAATAAATGCCTCAGTGCTATCTACAAGCCCAACTTATGTTTCAGCTAAATTGGCTGATTTCATTAGTCAGGTGAAGGGCCTTTGAATTCCAGGCAAGAGTGGCTTTCAACAGCCTGCTAGCTGCCTTCACAAATGGTGGAGGGTGGTGCATGGAGGGGAAGGCTTGTCAGAGACTTGGGCAGCAGGTGCGAAAGGTTTTAACCATTTCCAGCATAGATGCCAGACTCACAGAGCCTCACAGGCTTTAATCCCTGAGGTATTTCATGAACTTTTTCTCTTACCCCCACTCTGATAAACTAACACTGCGTGACCATGTCAAAGTCTTCCTGGGTTGTTTAACCGCTTTGAGGTGATCAAACCCGAGAGTACTAAAATACTGCAGGAGACAATTAAATGTTTTGAGGAATGATGGATTTTGCGTTAAAAAAATGAATACATATTGGAGTGATTTCTAAAGAGATATTAAAAATAGTTATTTATTTGATTCTGAGGTGGTTAAACGCCTTAGTAAACGTTGGGCTTGCACTGCACATGGAAAGGAATGCATTTCTGAATACCACCTTTCTCCACACTATTTCCTTTCCAGCTGCAGGCTTGTCAGAAATATTATCCCTAATTTTCCAGTGTAGCAAATAGAGGTTTCACCGACTAGGCCTTGCTGTCTGAACAATTGGGAGAGCTGAAAATAAGCTCTCTTGCCTTGTTCCGAATTACCTTTCACCCTGTAATTCCAGAACTTGCACTGAAACAGTAAGGAAGCGGAAGAAAAAATTGTCTTGGGGCTATTTTTTTTTAGCTCCAGACGTGGTGAGACAAAATGAACTCCAAAGTACTTCCCAAATGGTGCCCTACTCCCTATATAGTGCACTACTTTTGACAGAAGCCCATATGGGCCCTGGTCAACATTAGTGCACTCTAAAGATAATAGGTTGGCATTTGGGATGCAGAACAAGTTCAGGTTGAGGCTTAGTTTAGCCTGAGGTTGGTTTTCTCTGTGTAAGTGTGTTGGAGGTTCGGCGGCCTGAATTCCCCCCGTCTACCCATCCCACAGCCAATGAAGTGACAGGGCAATTTGCATTACAGCCCTGACCTGAGGAACTAGCACGACCACACACGCTCTCACAGTAATGAATTTAAAAGCGTTGCCTCTTCTTTTTTCATTTAAGTCTACATGTGTGTTCTCCTATCTAACATATTACCATTTGGGATGTAGATTTTTCTGAACAAGGAGAATATTTAATAACAAAAGGACACTTTTTGCCCTTGCCCCTTTTAGTCATGTGTCAGTTTGCGTTTGTATCTTAGCTGCGAGGCCCTCGAGGCCAGGTATTGGTTAGGGACTGAACACTGTTAAAAATCAGGATTGACCTGTGACCTGGGGGCTACAACACCAAGCATAGCAACCAAAAAGTAATTGTATTGTACAGTATGTACTGTATGTACATTCCCAATGAAAGCTGCAAACAGTACAGTACAAAATGCCTGATTAAGGCATATTGCCAAATGTTGGTTTCAACATATATGTTTAAAGCCAACTTCCAGTGTCCTACCAAGAGCTGCTGAATATCTAGTCATCTTCAGTACATTCCAAATGCAAGTAGCAAACAGATATATATTCGAAATCAAAGACAGGGAGCAGCTAGCCCTCATTGACAAAGGAAATAAATGACTGTCTGTCCAACCAACGACAACGGCAGATCAATAGACTTCCCAAGCATAAGACATTCCCACTCCACATTCCCATCCCTGAGCCAGCCAGCCAGCCAGGCAGAGAAATAGAAGGGTCTGGAATAAGTCAGGAGCTGAGGCACACAGGTCCATCATGGCGTGTGACTGAAATGAAATGAGTTGTCTCTGGACACGATCGATGGCTGACATAACAGCAGTGGCGGGGCCAGTGAAAGGGAAAGTAACAGTCGAACAAGGTTTCCTAAAGTTATTACCTCCACTTCTGTCAGAAATCATGGCTTGATGCATTACATGGATTCTGTATTGTGCAGTGGACAAGGCAAACACAAACAGGCCATGGGAGGGAACAGGATGATAGATGACGTTAGAATCTCAATGCTGCTATTCGCTTAGATAGATATGCTGTCTGTGACTGTTATGGACAGACACACAAATGAAGACACCCTGACTTGCTTTAGAAATAGAAATGTATGTAGAAAATAAACCCTGTCATCATATAAGTATTTCCACAGATTTGTATAGTGTATATGCTATGTATATATAGTGCATTCGGAATGTATTCAGACCACTTGACTTTTTTCACATTACAGTAAAATCTTCATCAATCTACACACAATAACCCATAGCAACAAAGTGAAAACAGGTTTTCTAAATGTTTGCAAATGTATTAAAAATATAAAAATAAACACATTTACATAAATATTCAGACCCTTTGCTATGAGACTCGAAATTGAGCTCAGCTGCATCCTTGAGATGTTTCTACAACTTGGACTCCACCTGAGGTAAATTCAATTGATTGGATATGATATGGAAAGGCACATACCTTTCTATATAAGGTCTCACAGTTGACAGTGCATGTCAGAGCGAAAACCAAGCCATGAGGTCGAAGGAATTGTCTGTGGAGGTCAGAGATAGGATTGTGTTGGGGCACACATCTGGGGAAGGGCGCCAAAACATTTCTGCAGCATTGAAGGTCCACAAGAACACAGTGGCCGCCATCATTCTTAAATGGATGAAGTTTGGAACCACCAAGAGTCTTCCTAGAGATGGCCGCCCGGCTAAACTGAGCAATTGGGGGAGAAGGGACTTGGTGAGGAAGGTGAACCAAGAACCCGATGGTCACTCTGACAGAGCTCCTGAGTTCCTCTGTGGAGATGGGAGAACCTTCCAGAAGGACAACCATCTCTACAGCACTCCAACAATCAGGCCTTTATTGTACAGTGGCCAGACGGAAGCCACTCCTCAGTAAAAGGCACATGACCGCCCACTTGGAGTTTACCAAAAGGCACTTAAAAACTCTCAGACAGAGAGAAACAAGATTCTCTGGCCTGATGAAACCAAGATTGAACTCTTTGGCCTGAATGCCAAGCGTCACGTCTGGAGGAAACCTGGCACCATCCCTACGATGAACCGTGGTGGTGCCAGCATCATGCTGTCCTGTGTAGCTCAGTTGGTAGAGCATGGCGCTTGTAACGCCAGGGTAGTGGGTTCGATCCCCGGGACCACCCATACGTAGAATGTATGCACACATGACTGTAAGTCGCTTTGGATAAAAGCGTCTGCTAAATGGCATATATTATTATTATTATTATTATGTTTTTCAGTGGCAGGGACTGGGAGACTAGTCAGGATCGAGTGAAAGATGAACGGAGCAATGTACAGAGAGCTTCTTGATAAAAACCTGCCTCAGAGCGCTCAGGATCTCTGACTGGGGGCGAAGGTTCACTTTCGAACAGGACAGCGACCCTAACACAGAGCCAAGACAACGCAGAAGTGGCTTCGGGACAAGTCTCTGAATGTCCTTGAGTGGCAGAGCCAGAGCCCGGACTTGAACCCGATCGAACATCTCTGGAGATACCTGAAAATAGCTGTGCTGCGATGCTCCCCATCCAACCTGACAGAGCTTGAGAGGATTTGCGGAGTAGAATGGAAGAAACTCCCCAAATACAGGTGTGCCAAGCTTGTGGCGTCATACCCAAGAAGACTCGAGGCTGTAATCGCTGTCAAAGGTGCTTCAACAAAGTACTGAGAGAAGGGTCTGAATACTTTTGTAAATGTGATATTTCCATTTTTTTTATGTCAGAAATTAGCAACAAATTCTAAAAACCTGTCTGTGCTTTGTAATTATGGGCTATTGTGTGTGGATTGACGAGGAAAAAAATATAATATATATATGTATATATATACAAAATAATATCATGTCAGTAAATCAAATCTTATCAGAATAGGAACGTATGTGTTTTTAAAGTAAAATGCCCAAGGTTTTATAATACCCTTAAAAATAATACATAATGAACACCACACTATTTATTAATGGCTCTTCTAATCTTCCAAATGCAAAAAGTGACATTCCTCGATGATTCTTTTCACATGTAGCTCTTCTCCCACACAGAGGTCAGGACAGGAGTAGCCAGTAGTGTGACCCGAGGACCTGTCTGTAACAACCTGTCTGTCCCTGTTACTCACAGGGCTGCACACACACTGACAGGTGCCAATCCCAGACTATATAATATTAAAGGTGTCAAAGTGATGGCTGTCGAAGGAAAAAGAAAACAAATCATTGAAGCGAATGTAGGCTACAACATAATACGTTATTTGCTTACCCACTGGTCAAATCAACATTGTTTCCACGTCATTTGAATGAAATGAGGTTGAACCCATGTGGAATAGACGTTAAATTGTTAAAAATATGCATATAAAGACATATTTAGTCTGTTGTAAATACTATATGGCAATTTATTTTACGCTGTTGTGGTGTACTTCATTTAAATAGCTATGCTGCCTTCGTCTTAAACTTAGTCTCTTAAACTGTCTGTCATCCGACAAATAGCACCGTTCATTATTTACCCACCTGGCACTACATCACCCATTCGTAATTCATAATACTCTAGAAGAGAGACCCTTGCAATAGCATCACAGTAAATGAGTCTCAATAAAAGGATCCTCCAGAATGTAGTTACTGGACTTCATTTGTCTAAAATGGCTTGTAAACTTATAGTGGGAACTGCACAAAGTATACAATACGTTTCCAGCCTAGAGAACATGGAAGATGAAAGCATGATGTCTCCAGCACTGTGAGGTAGGCCAGGCTACAGTAGGTAGCTTCGCTGGCACTGGCACTGTCGACTGGGCGCTGCCATACATGCAGCAGTCTAGCTACAGATTTCCTCCCAGCGTGAGTCTCCTATCTCCATGCTGTCTGAAAAATGAGTGTTTAACCTAATGGAACTCGGGGTGCGTCCCAAACGGCACCCTGTTCCCTTTAAAGTGCACCTATTTTTTGACCAAGGCCCAATAGGGTTCTGGTCAAAAGTAGTGCACATTAAAGGGCACCATTTGGGACACACCCTTAACAGGAGGACTCTCCCCCACTCCCTGTTGAAATGTCCCCCAAGTGGTGGCGGCGGTGATAGTGGATGGACTTGGCATGACGGCAACAGCCATTTCAGCCTGGATGAATCCCTGTACGGTGTACAAAGGGGGAGCCTGCTGTCAGAAACAGGTGTCCGGAGCTCCGACTCCACCCCAACAAAGGGCTACAGCAGGAATCACTGTGGTCCAGCTATAAGACACTTTCCATTATGTGGCTCCACAACAGACTCCTGTCATTCATTTTTATTTTATTTAACTAGGCAATTGAGCTAAGAACAAATTCTTATTTAGAATGACAGCCTACACCGGCCAAACCCAGACAACGCTGGGCCAATTGTGTGCCTCCCAATCACAGCAGGTAGTGATATATTGCCAGGATTCGAACCAGGGTGTCTGTAGTGACGCCTCAAGCATGCAGTGCCTTAGATCGCTGCGCCACTTGGGAGCTCATGTAAGGATGGAGGCTGGGTATTGCCTGACCCTGCCAATACCTTATCTCTCTAGCTACTTGGTCTCTCTCTCTCTCTCTCTCTCTCTCTCTCTCTCTCTCTCTCTCTCTCTCTCTCACACACACAAATTAATTTGATTTTACTTTGATTTTGCTAAGTGAGTTATATCAGCCAATATGTACAGTCATATGTACAGTTTTCATATTTCTTCTGCAGAAAGGCACCGACATCCATCCCGACAGTAAATCTCCCCCTCTTTTCCCTTTTTTCGTCTCTCTTTCTCTGTGTGAGCCGAATTCCCTTCGGAGGCTGTTCCTCCTGCACACAAGAGATCAATTTGTCTTGGAGACAGGAATCCATATTTTTCTCATTGCAGGTATTGCGCCCTCCTATCCCCTTCTGTCCATCGCCCCTCCATCCCTCCCTGCTCAGACCCCCCCCCACCCATGTGAAGCTGATTCAGCTTTTAGCCCTTTCCTGCCCTGACCTTAGAGGTTTACCCGGTTGCGCTAACTGTCCTCCTGTTCTCTTCAATTTGTGGCACGTACCCACCGCCTGCCCCGCCCGACGGGGGCTCCCCGCGGCACATCTCCTAAGGTGTTCCATCACACTACAGTAAATGTGAAAAACTGATGCACTCAGAATGGCCAAAAAAAAAAATGCTTGAAATCAGCAGGGGAGTGGACAGGGGCATTTATAACACATTTCTCTGTTACCGTTGTCTACCTTGCAGCTAGAGGAAGACCATAGAGGATCCCCGGTGAGCCTAACCGATCAATACTACATGGGAGTTAAATTAGACCTCAAGTCAAGCACACATCTACCTTGGCTGCGATAGGTCCGGCCTAAAATCCCTTGAAAATGTACTTTTTCCACTAAGTTAACCAATAACTGGATGAAATGAAAAGGGGAAAAAGCAGCCTGTCTTGCCTGTTTCTTACCTCTTTTTATTCTGTTCACCACAAATGTGAGGCCCATCAGTGCAAACCGAGACCACTGTTGTTGCTCCGGATTCCTTTTCAAATCACTTAAGCATGAATTAAATCCATAATTAACAGGAATCCACACGAAACGTGACACACACGTGCGCTTATATCGGTGCATGCACACGCACACACATACTCATGCGCACGTACATAAAGTAATATAGAATACGCATAAACATTCTACTGAAACTGTAACGGTTTTCATGTGGTGAAGGAGAGTCGGACCAAATTGCAGCGTGTAGATTGCGATCCATGTTTAATAAACAACGTAGACACGAATAAACACAAACACTACAAAACAATAAACGTAACGAAAACCGAAACAGCCTATACTTTGTGTAAACTAACACAGAACAAGGACATCAGGACACTAAGGACAATCACCCACAACACAACCAAAGAATATGGCTGCCTAAATATGGTTCCCAATCAGAGACAACGATAAACACCTGCCTCTGATTGAGAACCACTTCAGACAGCCATAGACTTACCTAGAACACCCCACTAAGCTACAATCCCACTACATACACACCACATACAAAAACCCATGTCACACCCTGGCCTGACCAAATAAATTAAGATAAACACAAAATACTTCGACCAAAATACTTCGACCCCCCCCCTAAGGTGCGGACTCCCGAACGCACCTCAAAACAATAGGGAGGGTCCGGGTGGGCGTCTATCCATGGTGGCGGCTCCGGCGCGGGACGTGGACTCCACTCAAAACCTGTCTTAGTCCCTCCTCCTCGCGTCCTTGGATAGTCCACCCTCTCCGCCGACCATGGCCTAGTAGTTCTCACCCAGAATCCCACTGGACTGAGGAGCAGATCGGGACTGAGGGGCAGCTCGGGACTGAGGCAGCTCGGGACTGAGGGGAAGCTCAGGAGTGAAAGGAAGCTCAGGAGTGAAAGGAAGCTCAGGAGTGAAAGGAAGCTCGGGAGTGAGAGGAAGCTCAGGAGTGAGAGGAAGCTCAGGAGTGAGAGGAAGCTCAGGCAGGTAGATAGATCTACCAGATCCTGGCTGGCTGGTGGTCTCAGCAGATCCTGGCTGACTGGCAGATCCTGGCTGACTGGCGGATCTGGCGGATTCTGGCTGACTGGCGGATCCTGGCCGACTGGCAGATCCTGCCCGACTGGCAGTTCTGGCAGATCTGGAAGAGTCTGGTTGACTGACAGCTCTGGCTGCTTCTGGCTGCTTCATGCAGACTGACAGCTCCTTACAGACTGACCTGGCCAGGTCGCATTTGCAAATGAGAACTTGTTCTCAACTAGCCTACCTGGTTAAATAAAGGTGAAATAAAAATAAAATAAAGATCTGGAAGAGTCTGGTTGCCTGGCAGATCTGGAAGAGTCTGGTTGACTGGCAGATCTGGAAGAGTCTGGTTGACAGGCAGATCTGGAAGAGTCTGGTTGACTGGCAGATCTGGAAGAGTCTGGTTGACTGGCAGATCTGGAAGAGTCTGGTTGACTGGCAGATCTGGAAGAGTCTGGTTGACTGGCAGATCTGGAAGAGTCTGGTTGACTGGCAGATCTGTAAGAGTCTGGTTGACTGGCAGATCTGGAAGAGTCTGGTTGACTGGCAGATCTGTAAGAGTCTGGTTGACTGGCAGATCTGGAAGAGCCTGGTTGACTGGCAGATCTGGAAGATTCTGGCTGACTGGCAGATCTGGAAGAATCTGGCTGACTGGCAGATCTGGAAGATCTGGCTGCTCTATGCTGACTGGCGGCTCTGACTGCTCCTTGCAGACTGGCAGCTCCTTGCAGACTGACAGCTCTGGCTGCTTCATGCAGACTGACAGCTCCTAGCAGACTGACAGCTCCTTGCAGACTGGCAGCTCCTTGCAGACTGACAGCTCCTTGCAGACTGACAGCTCCTTGCAGACTGGCAGCTCCTTGCAGACTGGCAGCTCCTTGCAGACTGGCAGCTCCTTGCAGACTGGCAGCTCTGGCTGCTTCATGCAGACTGGCAGCTCCTTGCAGACTGGCAGCTCCTTGCAGACTGACAGCTCCTTGCAGACTGGCAGCTTCTTGCAGACTGGCAGCTCCTTGCAGACTGGCAGCTCCTTGCAGACTGACAGCTCCTTGCAGACTGACAGCTCCTTGCAGACTGACAGCTCTGGCTGCTTCATGCAGACTGACAGCTCCTTACAGACTGACAGCTCCTTGCAGACTGACAGCTCCTTGCAGACTGGCAGCTCCTTGCAGACTGGCAGCTCCTTGCAGACTGACAGCTCATTGTAGACTGACAGCTCTGGCTACTTCATGCAGACTGACAGCTCTGGCTGCTTCATGCAGACTGAATGCTCTGACTGCTCCATGCAGACTGACATCTCTGGCTGCTCCATGCAGGCTGGCAGCACCTTGCAGACTGACAGCTCTGGCTGCTCCATGCAGACTGACAGCTCTGACTGCTCCATGCAGGCTGGCAGCTCTGACTGCTCCATGCAGGCTGGCAGCTCCTTGCAGACTGGCAGCTCCTTGCAGACTGGCAGCTCCTTGCAGACTGACAGCTCTGGGTGCTCCATGCAGACTGACAGCTCTGGCTGCTCCATGTAGACTGGCAGCTCTGGCTGCTCCATGCAGGCTGACAGCTCTGACTGCTCCATGCAGGCTGACAGCTCTGGCTGCGCTAAACAGACAGGAGACTCCAGCAGCGCTGTAGAGGAAGAAGGCTCTAGCTGCGCTGAACAGGCGGGAGACTCCGACAGCGTAGGAGAGGCGAGGCGCACTGTAGGCCTGATGCGTGGTGCTGGCACTGGTGATACTGAACCGAGGACATGCACAGGAAGCCTGGTGCAGGGAGCTGCTACCGGAGGGCTGGGGTGTGGAGGTGGTACTGGATAGACCGGACCGTGCAGGCGCACTGTAGCTCTTGAGCACCGAGCCTGCCCAACCTTACCTGGTTGAATACTCTCGGTCGCCCTGCCAGTGCGGCGAGGTGGAATAGCCCGCACTGGGCTATGCAGGCGAACCGGAGACACCGAGCGCAAGGCTGGTGCCATGTAAGCCAGCCCAAGGAGACGCACTGGCGACCAGATGCGTAGAGCCGGCTTCATGGCATTTGGCTCGACGCTCAATCTACTCTCGGTCGCCCTGCCAGTGCGGCGAGCTGGAATATACCGCACCGGGCTATGCACCCGCACTGGAGACACCGTGCGCACCACAGCATAACACGGTGCCTGCCCGGTCTCTCTAGCCCCCCGGTGAGCACAGGGAGTTTGCGCAGGTCTCCTACCTGGTGTAGCCATACTCCCTGTGAGCCTCCCCCCAAGAAATTTTTGGGGCTGACTCCCGGGCTTCCTTGCCAACCGTGTTCCCTCATATCGCCGGCTCCTCTCTCCGGCTGCCTCTGCTCTCCCCGCTGCCTCCACCTGTTCCCATGGAAGGCGATCCCTTCCCGCCCAGGATCTCCTCACATGTGTAGCAACCCTTGCCATCCAATATATCGTCCCATGTCCATTCCTCATTGCGCCGCTGTTGCTGCCTTTGTTGCTTCTCCTGCGGCTCCTGCCTGTTAACACGCTGCTTGGTCCTGTGGTGGGTGATTCTGTAACGGTTTTCATGTGGTGAAGGAGAGTCGGACCAAACTGCAGCGTGTAGATTGCGATCTATGTTTAATAAACAACGTAGACACAAATAAACACAAACACTACAAAACAATAAACGTAACGAAAACCGAAACAGCCTATAATTTGTGTAAACTAACACAGAACAAGGACATCAGGACACTAAGGACAATCACCCACAACACAACCAAAGAACATGGCTGCCTAAATATGGTTCCCAATCAGAGACAACGATAAACACCTGCCTCTGGTTGAGAACCACTTCAGACAGCCATAGACTTACCTAGAACACCCCACTAAGCTACAATCCCACTACATACACACCACATACAAAAACCCATGTCACACCCTGGCCTGACATAATAAATGAAGATAAACACAAAGTAGTTCGACCAGGGCGTGACAGAAACAGTGATATTACATTAAAAGCTGGAAAAAAAAGAGAATGGGGGGGGGAGTCAGTATTTCTTTTCGGTGATTTGCATAATGTGGTTAAAAATGTGTAACACACACACCATGATACATTAGCCTTGCCAGGCAGGCGGTGCTCGACATGGCACTAACACTCAGGTGAGAGCCAGACACACAGGCAGAGAAGTTGGCATGCAGCCTAATTTGCAGCGTATCATCCCATCAAAATCTGCACAGGCTCAGACACATTCCCCACACCTGCTGCACTTTATATTCCCTCTGAAGCAGAGTAGAGCAGGTAGAGTGTGTGTGTGTGTGTGTGTGTGTGTGTGTGTGTGTGTGTGTGTGTGTGTGTGTGTGTGTGTGTGTGTGTGTGTGTGTGTGTGTGTGTGTGTGTGTGTGTGTGTGTGTGTGTGTGTGTGTGTGTGTGTGTGTGTGTGTGTGTGTGTGTGTGTGTGTGTGTGCGTGCGCTGCCAGCTGCTCTACCTCCATTTACCTCCTCCAATTGAATTTGGGTCAGGAAATGCTTGATCTCTTAGATCAATAGGCCATATGCACTCAACACAGCTGACACCTTACACCTGATACCCATCCAGCATCCCGATAGCTGCCATCCAACCTGCCTGGCTGGGGACCAATTACACGCGGCACAGCTACCTGAGGGAGTTCTCTTAGTCCCCTCTCATCTGGAGCGATATCTCCTAGGATTACAGGTACTTAGACCTCATTATGTCTGCTCTATTACCTGCCAATTGCCCCGCACGCCCAGGCGGTAGCTAGCTCTCTAATGTTTGCACAACAACCAGCGTAGGCGAACCTTCGGCTTCTCTTCCTACTCAATGGCTTCTTTGTAGTGACAGCAGGGAGTCAGTCACGGTAGGTACGATTACACGCTCAGGGTGAAAGGCAATCTGAGAGTTCCGTCTGACAGACACACTTACACTGCCAGGTGAAAGGTAAGTCGATAGGTCTGACAGACTAGACAGACGTGTGCCGGATACCTTTTCTCTGCCAGATTAGAGCCGAAGGGCGGTGAGAGGTTAATTGGTGCTGACAGATGTACCTGTGTAGGATTCCGCCGTTCACTACCTGCCAATACTCCCCTTTACCGCCCTTCTGTTACAAATCTCAACAATTAAATCAGGGAGATTTAGGTGTTAAGAAACGGAAAAATAGATGTGTTTTTCTATCAAACCTTCCCTTCTTCTGACTGAGGGAACCACCTGGTCTCCTCTAGCAGTAGGGGTCCCTGTAAAGTTCTCTATCTGTCACAGCCTGCAGGTTCATAGAATGGTAGACTACACTGGGAAGCAGGTCGAGGAAAGAGAGCTGTAGTTAGGAGAGAGAATGAACAATCGCACCACCTTGATCACAGGAGTCACGAAGATATTAGTAATCCTTTAATTTTTTTTAACCAATATTAGTCATGTCAATTTCTGATTGTTTGTTATGCATTTGTTACATTTATTTGACAGGGACAGTACTCCTCCTCTAATTTCCACCACACTTTGGTGCCATAATGCAAATGATTTAATACAGAACTAGTAAGTTCATGCCTTCATCACCCAGGTGGTAGGAATCCCCAAGGTATTAATTATCATTTCATTTGATTGAAAACAGCAACCTGTTAAGATTCATAATAATAAACCCCCCAACCAACCACAAACACCTGGCCTGGATACCAAAATAGAAGATGAGCGTTGGTAGCTAGCTAACAATGATTAGTTATTTTACCAGCACCAGGAGAGGAAACCACACAACCACAACCACCACCTGATTTCCATATTCCGCTCTACCTTCCTCCTCTCCCCTCCCCTTCTCTCCAGCCTCCTCTCCCTTTTCACTATCAATAGCCAGGCACCTGCTTCCTGCCACCACCACACAAAGAGAAGCTAGGCCCTCCGTGGCCGCCTGCACCTGTAAGTGCTTATACATGACGTACCCATGTTGCCGACCCGCCATTTCTGAGCTTGAAGAGCAGGCCATTAACCTCTTAACAGGACACCACTGTTGTTGCCGTCGGAGGCTTCCGGATGGGACACTTTCCAAGTCAGGGAAAGCGTTTCCAAACACCGAGTCAGAGCGGAGAACACGTTCAGGAACCAGCACCTCCGGTGTTAGCCAATAGCTGTGTGTCAGTGCTTTCAGCTTCCGCCAGCAGTTCAATGGAAATGGGAGAGGCGGTGCAGTGAGTGTAGGGTGTGTTGTAGTACAGTCAAGGATGGAAGGACAGGTGATTAATACCAATGCAATGTTTCCCTGTTTATGGGAAAGTGGTATTGATTTGATTTAGGAGGGAGAAAGGTTAGTCTTTCCAGCCACTGGTTTTAGGTCAGCTGTGTGTGTGTGCGTGCGTGTGCGCGCGCGTGTGTGTGTTTGTGTGTGTGTGTGTGTGCGCGTGTGTGTGTGTGTGTGTGTATGTGCGGGAGGGTGATGTGGGTAGTAATGACACCTCACTAGGGGGAGGTGGGGAACTGGTCAAGCAGGAAATAGAGACATTCTCTGGCTGGTTGCTGAGTGACGTTAGGCCTAATGCCGACGTGGAGTGGAGTGGACTTTTCAATGACGATCAGATGTGACATAGTCTGACACTCACTGCTCCGTTAAACCACCTCAGCTGACAAACAGGTGGGTGGAGCATGATGTGAGGTTCATGGTCAACCCTCTGCCACCTGAACTCGAGCTAGTGATTTGCAAGGTAGTCGCACAAGTCGTGTAGGTTCTGCATGCAAATATATTTTTCCCGATTATAATGATGTGAAAAAAAATGGTGAAAAAAAAACATGCATTTGGTGGATATTTAAGGACGATTATGATTGTTGTATATATAGACA
Organism: Oncorhynchus gorbuscha; assembly: GCF_021184085.1. Taxonomy (NCBI): domain Eukaryota; kingdom Metazoa; phylum Chordata; class Actinopteri; order Salmoniformes; family Salmonidae; genus Oncorhynchus; species Oncorhynchus gorbuscha. The sequence goes on from NC_060193.1 coordinate 44,335,672, forward strand.
TCTTTGGTATTCTTCAATGCCTATTTTCAATGTAAACTGAATTATGCAATAATTCATTGCATGTACGGTAAGGTGAAATGGTGTATTTCAACCCCCTGTGGACTGTAATAATCTAACTTTAATCCACTGTGATTTAAAACTCACCCTAAACTAAGGTCGCGCTCAGAAAACAAACCCAGTGTAGGGGTCCTCAACAAGGGAAAATATGTTCACTTTTACATCAGGTATGACAGGATCACACCCTCGCCAGACTTGTTTGAGACCTTGTTTTTTTTGCTTTCTCTCTTCTCCTCGTTTCTGGCATTTCAAAAAAAGGTGCCGTCGCCATCTGACAGTAATTAACAGATGACAAAAATATCCCTGCTTTAACTTGAGGTGGGAAATCACAAAGCCAAGTTATTTTCTCATGAATTTACCGTTGTTTGTGCTCTTTATGCGGTGGGGGAGGAGGATGCAGACGGTTAGACGTACAGTATGCTTGGACCTGAGATGAAACCTTCAGAAGGCACCTCTTTGTAGGAAATGTACACGACAGACACATAAAGCATCAAGTTACTGCTTCTTTCATGCAGGTTGTTTTAACTCCTGCCAAGCTGTGTTCAGTAGCCTATTAGTTCAGCCCTTAGAACCCACATAACCCACATATACCCCATATATCTAACTGAGCCATGAACCTGCCACAGATAACGAATATTCCGATTGTCCTATCAGAGCTAACACACAGGCACTATACAGTCAACATGGAAATACTGTATATAGACATGCCAGTCGAGGCTACTGATCTTCTTATAACATGCCATTGGGATGCTATTGGAGTTGTTGACCAGTATTTGGTGAAGCTAGCAAGTGATGGAGGATCAAGGCAGTTGTAAGACAATAGCCCCCTGTTTCAGAATAAACAGTGATCCTTTTTGCTATAAAGATCGAATAAAAATGGTGGGTGCTTATATTGATCGTATTTCACTGACTGGGAGAAAGAGACTGTGCTAAGCTATCCCATCGTCTTTCTCCTCTCCTCTCCTCTCCTCTCCTCTCCTCTCCTCTCCTCTCCTCTCCTCTCCTCTCCTCTCCTCTCCTCTCCTCTCCTCTCCTCTCCCTCTCCTCTCCTCTCTCTCTCCTCTCCTCTCCTCTCCTCCCTCTCCTTCCCTCCCCTCTCCCCTCCCCTCCCTCCCCTCTCCTCTCCCCTCCCCCCCCCCTCCCCTCCCCTCCCCTCATCTCATCCCTCCCCTCCCCTCCCTCTCCCCTCTCCTCCCCCCCCCCCTCCCCTCCCCTCCCCTCCCCTCCCCTCCCCTCCCCTCCCCTCCCCTCCCCCTCTCCTCTCCTCTCCCCTCTCCTCCCCCTCCTCTCCTCTCCCCTCTCCTCTCCTCTCCTCTCCTCTCCTCTCCTCTCCCTCTCCTCTCCTCTCCCCTCCCCTCCCCTCCCCTCCCCTCCCCTCCCCTCATCTCATCTCATCCCCTCCCCTCCCCTCCCCTCCCCTCCCCTCCTCTCCTCTCCTCTCCCCACTGACTCATCCCTACAACCGAACAAAGCCTCATCACAGACACTGACAGACCTCCTGGATGCCCCTGGGGGATTTAAACAAGGATTTGTCATTCGCGTGTTTGTTCTTTCACAAAAGCAGAGGTAGCAGAAGGCCTCTAGAAGCAGGGATGGCAAGCCCTCTCTTTGTCAAAAGTGCTTGATTTAGTGTGTTCTGATCTGCGTTACATTAATCGAGGGAATAGGTGCCATTACGCCTGCATATTTAAAACCCACCTAAATGTGTGGAGCAGGTGGTGCACAATGCGTCTTGTTGTTATTAGTTCACAGTAGTCAAGATGGCAGATTTCATAATGCTTTCAAATGGCACATAGCAGAGACGCCTCCCAGGACTGCCAAGAACAATTCAGCTCGGAGCCAGGGGAGGCTGTACCCCGTACCTTTTCACTCGAAACCCACTCTCTCCCTATAGTTTAAAAGCTACACTGGGGAGTGGTTACAAAATAGATTGTAAATCCGTTTCAAAACTCAGGGTCTTTCCGTTGTCTAATGCCTGCAAATGTGGAGATTGACATATTGTTAGGATGTTGAACAGGATACACAAATGTATTATTTCTTATTATCTACTTACAAGATCATTATATTGGTCTTCCTTACAGTACATACTGCACTCCTGCCATTCAATTTATACAAAGAACATAAATAAACAATATTGATGCTTAAAATGGAGTTTGATTTATTTTCTTGTGAATACCAGTTCATCAGCGAACTGGAGCTAGATAAGTATGCAAAAGAGAACTATAAGGCAACATTTGTTTTTAAATCCTATTCAAAAATGGATTTCAAACCATTTAACTTCATCTTTCACACGTTGTCCTTTGGAGTGGTGTCGTTGTCTCGCCTGGGGTTGAAATAACCCCCCAGATGTCAGGAGGACCTAGTAAGACTCCCTGTAGCAACCTTCAGCACTGTGTTTGTAATGAAATCTAACACTTGGACGAGATAACTAGACAGGCCACCTGTGTTTCCCAATTGTTCACTCTCACAGTAATGAAGAAGGGGAAAAAGCGAGGGAAAAGGAACAAGAAGCTACTTAGTAATGAGGGTTGACACTGCCAGTCACAGTCAGAGGCCTTGATCACGATCTGCAGAAACACAACACACACAGGCACACACACACACACACATGCGTGCACACACACACAAACACTCACACGCATGCACACACACGCGCACACACACGTGCACACACACACACAACTGGGAAAAGCTAAGGGCCATGTTGGAGAAAAGAACCGGCAACATCTGCAGTATCCGTTGTTGATAGCATGGTTGCCAGCTTGGAGACAGATCACAGGCCCAGAAAGATGCTACAGTCCGGGCTCTACCTCTTGGCCTCCCTCTCTCTGATCCTTACTTCCAAGCCTCCTAGCTACCACCTGTTAGTTCATTTGCAGTGACTAAAAGGACACCCTGATTCTCTGAAGTCAAACTCTCTCTCTCTCTCGGTCTCTCTCTCTCTCTCTGTCTCTCTCTGTCTATCTCTCTCACTCTCTCTCTCTCTCCCTCTCTCTCACTTTCTCTCTCCCTCCCCATGTCTCTCCGCCTACGACAGAGCCCCTCTTTGATGTTAGGAGGCTCAAGTCACAAACCCTCGTCCATTTATCATCAGATAGGACCCTGTGACATGGGGCTTGGCATAGGACAAGGAGTTTTAATGACTGCAACTTCACTAATTAGATTGAAATTTGCACATACAATACATTATGCCAGAATATTCAAGAACACAGTCGGGTTTTATATACAACTTCACAGGCAAAGCTTCCGGAATGCAAAAATATTTCTCTGTGAAAGTCTGGGCATTTATACACAACCATAACGCTAGATACGTCCTTGTTGTTGCATTTCTCACTCGCCTCACACCAGAACATCCACACAGTTGTCTTGTGGTCCACTAAAGTTCAACTCCATCGGTGTGGTATTACATTGGTAGAAAGCATGCCTTTTGTTTTGTGTCAACATTGATTTTTCTCTCCTACTCTAATAGGAAAGTGAATTCTTCAAAGTCTTCGGTAGCCCAAAGCAAGCCTGAAATCCCTGGATTTCAACTGTTTGATTTTTTTCACTGTCTTTATAGTTACAATGCAACAATCTCTATGGGTGAAGGCAAGACAAAGCTCACATCTTAAGATATCTACTTTACCAAAGGTAGAAAAAGAAAACTTGCAGGTACTGTATGTGAAGTCAATAATATCCCCTTAAGCTGGGAAAGAAAAGGTATTCCAGCCCCGCTTTATCAAACCATTCGATGTGTTCGAAAGAAACAAAATACCCTGCTCAGACAAGTCAAATGAAGGCCTAAAACTGTTACAAAATGGACAAACCTTCCTGGAGCAACATTTTAACCGTCAAAGTCAAAGAACAAGCAGATGTCACTACAGTAAACTTGGGTTCTTGTAACGAGTTCTACCGAGCATCCTGTCTCTGCTCAATTATACCGGCCTTTTTTTCCTTCTCTCCATCCTGTCTTCCCTGCGTAGAGTGGGGGTGTTAAAAGGGAATCATGAGGGGCTCTGTATACCATTATGCAGGTCTGTTCCTGTGTTGTCTGCTGTCTCCTCTTCACACCTCACATTGCATCTCTGCCCGCCGAGACTCACGCACACACACACACACGCACGCGCACACACACACATACACACACGCACACACACACATGCACACGCACACGCAGACACACGCAAACTTCAGCAGCTCACATGCAAGCAGTAGATGGTGTAAGGTTAAAAGGACCCTAGTTACTAGGGTCTGTCTCTGTTCACCTCAGGCCAACAAATCCTGCTACTGCCTGCAGGACGTGTCTTTTTTTAACATTCCAAATGGCACCCTATTCCCTATATAGTGCACTACTTTGGGATTCAGACTCTGTCTGCCAGCTAGGGCTTCCGGCCCCAAGGCCTTTAGTCCATTACGGCCTCACCCACGTGTGTTAGCTAGACGCTAGCTGCTCTCTGTAACATGCCCTGGCTACATCACATGTGCTGTTCTCCAGTGAGTCTGAGTGTATGTATGAGCTGTTGGAGCTGTAGGTTCACCTGGATGTAAGGTGAATGTCTAGGATGTGTATGGTAAAGTGACGTGGTGAGGAAAAGATAGGCATAAACAAACACTGGTAAAGCTCGTTGGATGTATTTGTTGCACCCGAGCTTCTCTGTCACCGCTGAATCACATGTGGCCCCTACGGACGAGAACCTTTATGTTGCTTTTGTTCTGTTTTGTGGCCCGTTGATTTTGAGGAGATCACGGCAAATATTTGAAGTATTACATTGAAATATTTGTAGCATTCTCGACTGCGTGAATTGAATAGTTATAATCACCTAAATGAGGATACGGTACACACCTTTACCGCACCTTTTTTTTCACAGCTCCCATCCCTTCCTGTCCCTGAGATCTGTATCCTTCACACACACAGGAAGGAAAATGAAAGTCGACATGGACCACACACACACACACACACACAGACGGCCCACACCACATCCAAACTGAGTTGTATAACTCAATAGGACTTGTGTGTCTTGTGACCCCATGCATAACACATTAGAAACCCCGGTTGGTACCTGTGTGGATGTGTACACGTGGGAACAGGGAGATGCGAGCTCGGCTGAACCTCGGCACTCACATGAAGAAAGGGAAAAAAAATGCAACCAGCGCACTCAGAAAAGCAGCCAACGAGCTTCGCGCAAGGCCCGGCCCCAACCTTGGAGGCCTGACCCGGTGTGTAGCCTTCTCGCTGTACGTTAGAGGCTGGGGGTTGGGGGTTGAAGTGAACACTGTTGGCAATAAGGTGAGCAGCTGTGCAGTGCTGTGGATGAAAGACGGATTATCAGGAGGCCTAGCGCTGTGTGCTTCTCATGTAGCGTGTGTGTGTGTGTGTGTGTGTGTGTGTGTGTGTGTGTGTGTGTGTGTGTGTGTGTGTGTGTGTGTGTGTGTGTGTGTGTGTGTGTGTGTGTGTGTGTGTGTGTGTGTGTGTGTGTGTGTGTGTGTGTGTGTGTGTGTGTGTGTGTGTGTGTGTGTGTGTGTGTGTGTGTCTCTTTCTATGTGTGTGTTGAAAGGGGAGGACATTGTTATGCCTGCAGCCATTCCCTCCCTGTCTACCCATGCAACCTGAATCGCTTTAGAAAGGAACTGGAGTGCATGCAAGTGAGATAATCAAGTAAATCAACTGTGTTCCGCAAGAATTTGTTTCTGCCTGACACGTAAATATTAAGCACATTAGGATCAGCCAGTGAAGCAAATGTAAATGTAGTAGCAGTAATCCACAATGATATGGTGGTCTGTGCATATTTGTGTTCAGAGAGAGAGGGGGGTGGAGGGAGGTGGGTGGGGGGTCGAGAGAGAGAGAGACAGAGAGAGAAAGAGATAGAGAATGTGTGTGAGAGAGAGAGAGAGAGCGAGAGAGAGAGAATGTGTGAAAGAGAGCGAGAGAGAGAGATATATCAAGAGAGAGAGAATGTGTGTGAGAGAGAGAGAGATTTCAAGAGAGAGAGAATGTGAAAGAGAGAGAGAGAGAGATTTCAAGAGAGAGAATGTGTGTGTGAGAGAGAGAGAGAGAGAGAGAGAGAGAGAGAGAGAGAGAGAGAGAGAGAGAGAGAGAGAGAGAGAGAGAGAGAAAGGAAAGGGAGAGAGGGAGCGTGTGTGATTCGATTGCACAGATGGGTCAGTGTGGTAGGTGTGAAGCACAGAGAGAGGGAAAGGTGAGGCCAAGACACGAGGACCGTGTGTTGGCGTGCGTACACAGTCACACTCATTAGTATGCAACAACTCCTCTCCTTCCAAAGGCGATCGTTTCTCTCCAAAAATGAAGAGGGAAATGGACAGCAAACGGTAAAAGGTAGATAGAGGAAAAATTGAGAAAGACTTGGAGAGAGGAGAGAGCAGACAGAAAGAGGGAAAGAAAGAGAACAAGCAAGTGATCAAGGGTGAGAGAAAGGGAACACAGGCAAGTTAAAGAGATAGAGTGAGCGAGAAAGAGAGAAAGTGAAAACGAGCAAATTAAAGGGAGAGAGAGAGTGAAAGAGAGAAATCGAGAGAGTGAAAGAGAGCGAAAGAGAAGAGAGAAAGAGAACAAGTAAACAGAGCAGGCCTCCCTATCGTCCCTCTGAAGTTGTTCCTCCTGAGCTTGCCAACACGTGGTGACCTGTGCAACACCTTTACCAGGCCAGATGGTGGAGACAGGGGCGGCGAGAGCGGTAGAAATCTGCCAGAACAATCTGCTGCTAGCAGGTGTCAAGCTAATTGTCTCCGAGGCTCAGGCTGCAATGAGCATGCCAACGCTACCTGAGTGGAAACAAATATCTTCATTTACCCCTAGTGCTCGTCAAGGGAGCAGCGCTTCCAAGAGCTGGAACATAACAAGGAACCGAGGAGAGAGGGAGGAGAGGAGAGCGCGAAGAGAGGAGAGGAGGCACAAGTGTGGCTTTGTCAATTAAAAGAAAGGCTGCAGTGTTCCTAGTGTTTCCATCCTGTGATGCTTCCCCACAGATCTCAATAGAAAAGACACAAAGGACAATATACATCAGTATAGAAGTTCATTTTTTATATATATACATATTTTACAAGGGACATTTTATCCAAAAAGGAGTCTGAGGTTTTAGGTTTTATTTGTTGGGTTTTTCTTCAGCCTGAAAAATAAAATATTGTGCAAGGATGCCCTCATCGAATATGATGCATTCATTGAATTTGCCCATGTAGATAGAGGCTTGATAAGCACAAAACAAAGTGGGTGAATAGAAGAGAATAGAGCGTCCTAGTGGTTCTACTGTACACGGCTGTCCGTGAATCAGTCAGTGCACTATTCTTAACCTCCATCAAGATGTGGGGACACAGAAACTGCAAGGGGCAGTGTCAAATGTGCTAAACTAGGCATGTTCCATTGTCTCCCAATTTGTTTCATCTTTCAACAAACCAGAGAGAGAGAGCCCCCCCCCCCCCACTACACCCATACAAACCGAACCATTCGTTCACACATGGATAGCTAGCAACATTTTACTGTAGTCTGATTTATTCTGTCTGTGGCTTGGCTTGATGCTTCATGGACTCCAACGCTCCCTTTGTGTATTTGCGAAAAGAGATGCGATGTTTGTCTGACAGCACAGCGTAACGTAACTTGTGTGGAGGCCCTTCCAAACGACTGCGTCCGACCAGAAGGAGGAGAGAGAAAGCCTTTGTCTTTCCGTACACTCGTAAACCAGCCTGTTTTCGGTCTTGTGTGAGGTTTTGGTACGTGATAATGTTATTCAGATGGTGTCTTGCAATCATACTTCAAAAAATATATGGAAATGTTTGCTCAATCTAAAATTACAACCAACTGATTGCAGCATTACCGGAGGAGGCAAGTGGAATGGGAGAAGGTAGGGAACTTGTCTGTCTGCCCTTTATTAAATTCCAAAACTGGAAGAAGAAAAATATCAGAGTAAATAGAAAAATATACCAGTTTCATTTGAGGACCAAACTGCTGACAGTGGCGCCATGTCTGGTTGCGAAGAGATTTTTGATGTGCCGATTCCATGGTTTATGAACTGACACTCAAGTTTCAATTTTTTTTTCTCAGTTAAAATGATCATTCTAAATTCTTGCCACCAACAGAATGTTATGTATTTGGGACATACAACCACCTCAGCTCTGTAGATTTTTGCTGCAAAGAGACAGAATCATTAGCTCACTTTTTCTGATATTGCCCCTATGTAATAACCTGTTTCTGGTCACAGCTTCAGGAATGGCTGAAAAATCACAACATTTGCCTGAAATGAACCCTACAAATAGCACTGTTGGGAGAGTTGGAAAAGCCATAGTCAATAAATCAACAATATAAAACATATTTATCTTTAACTTTATGCGATTAGAAAGGTTCAGAATTCATGTTAAACATCACAGCACAGTTGAAAATGACATGGAAGAGGGACATTTATGGCGATAGGTGCGATGAACTGAGAGTAGCTGAGGGGTGGGTTTAGAAGCTCATGTTTAATGTTCTGTAATAGTTTTGAAAACACAATATTTGTTGTACACCGTGGGTGTCTTGGTACTGTCTATCTGAATGTGAAGTATGTCAAGTAACTATATCCTTGCTATGTAACTGCTGCAAAGAAAAGAGAGAAAAGAAGTGCCATTTGTGTCAAATCTGTATAGGATGTACATGTAATAAAAAACAATAAAAAAAAACACAAAATCAGACTGCTGCCGCATTGCATTCATGATTAATTTCACATGTTACAGAAGGGTTGACTGGTGGCCTTGTGGTTAGAGTGTTGGGCGAGTAACCGAAAGGTTGCTGGATCAAATCCCCGAGCTGACAAGTTACAAATCTGTCATTCTGCCCCTGAACAAGGCAGTTAACCCACTCTTCCCTGATAGGTGACATTGTAAATAAGAATTTGTTCTTAATTAGCTGTCTTGTCCATCTAAAAAAAAAAAAAATGGCATTATTGTATCCTGCTTTTACACACACACTGTGGAGAGAGAGGTCTAATCTATTTTTAAATCTCCACGAGGAGGGAACAAGGTCTTTAAAAGCATCCCTTCACTCCGATTGATCCCTACGCTTGCCTCTTCCCATGCTCCAGTCCATTAAGGCTTGCCACTGTGTGCAACACATGTTACTCCGGTAATGTTAGCATAATAGTTCCCATCTCCTGCTCCCTCCTAGCCTCCAGTTCCTCACCATAAGGAACCAATCAGGTTAGAGCACGCTGCTTCTCAAAAAGCTCCCGTAGAGATCGGAGTTCTAACTTATCTATGCCTGCATCCCCAATGGCACCTCATTCACTACATAGTCCGTTACTTTTAGCCACGGTACATACCTAGGGTGATCCCTATCCCCCCCTCTACGGCCCTGCACTCCCCTCTCCCCTCCTTCACCTTGTACTTTCACTTAGTCCATTCCTCTCGTGTCAGATATTGCCATTAGCCTGATGAGACACCATTAGTTAATCCAACACCTACTGGCTTCCGTCTCCCTCGGACCAGCTGGAGGATGATGGCTCATGGTGTGGCATGGTGTTTGCTAGTGTGTTGCATGCAGGGCGCCAGTACTATACAGGCCACAGAAAGGCTAAGGAAGAGGCAGCAGGGTATCACTCCCTCCCAGTACCGATGACGGGCTGTCCCAGTGGAAGCCGTGCTGTTACAGCAAAGTCAAACCCGAAATCAACTAACAGTGCTGAGCAGTGAGGACCTTCTGTGCCCTCGGGCCATAGATATGCTGAAGATGATGAAGATGATGGTGACAATGAAGATGATTTCTTTGTAGTATAAGTATTATGATTAGTATTGGCTGTAGTAGTATTTGTACTCATATTAGTAGAATACAATTTATTTGTATCAGTGGAGGCTCCTCAGAGGAGGAAGTGGATGGACTATTCTCCTAAGTGAAATTTCAGAAAAATGTAAATAGTGAAACATTCAAAAAGTTATCATTTTTAGATAAAACTATATTAAATATATTCCTATGTCACCAAATAATTTATTAAAATACACTGTTTTGCAATGAAGGTCTACAATAACTTCAACAGTACTGTCTGGGGTAGCACCATGGTCTTGGAGGCTTGTACGCCTCACCCCCTTCCATAGACATGGTAATTATGATCACTTCCGGAGGACGTCCTCCCACCAATCAAAGCTTTTGCAGTATGAACTGACATGTTGTCCATCCAATCATAGAATTAGGATCAGAGAATGAACCAAGTCAGGTGTATTATGATTGTGTCACAGATCATTAAGGGGGGGTTCTGTGTGTTCAGAGGCTTGGTGACATTGTTGGATAGAGGTTATGAGTGAAGAGTGATAGTTGAGCATTTTTTGGATATTATCAAATTACAGGAGACAGAGGAGGTTGATTATATATAGTTCTTTGTTTTAGAACCGTATTTGTGTGTCCAGTTAGTGCAATTTATTTAAATTAGCCTTGCTAACTATAGTATCTAGCTAGCTACCAGCACGAGTGTGCAGTTTTAGCTGCCAGAATGGTAGAATGGCCAACACTGCCGAAAATGTTGTGGACTTTTTTTTGAAGAACCGCTTTCATTCTTTGGGGTACAAGGAAAAGGTGCAAATTAAAAGCCACGGCTGACCTCTGCCTGAGATCAGTTTCATGAAGAAGGATGAAAAGGTGAGGGTGTTCAATACCAACTGGTATCAATAGTATAGCTGGTTAACAAGGAGCCTTTATTGCTGGCCTTGCCTGCTCTTTGGAAAGTCTGAGCCTTGGTCGAAAGGTGGGTAGGTACGTACAGTGACCTGCATAACATTGATTGTTCAGCTAAACGAAACAAAAGCAGGACATGCAAGAATTTGATTTTAGAGGACACGACGAGAGGGAAAGTTCCATTAACAAGGGCGACTTCAAGGAGCTTGCAGAGGTAATTACACCTTACGGTGCTTTACCTTGCATATCAAACCTTTCCGTCTCTTTTCTGGCATGTCGAAAACAACTCTGAACGGTTTGATAGCTTCCCTCGCATCATCCAGTAAAAGTTAGATTGAAGAGAGAGGTTGACACGGTGCATTTTTTTGTGTGCTCTCAGGTAGGCTTTCCACATTCCTCCAGTGATTATTTAGCAAAGATGATAGCACATATTCACTTCGGGAAGACACAAGCAAAAACTCATGACATAAATGTTGCAGCAGCCTAAGCTACGCCCAAACATTTGAAATCTGACATGCTGTATAGGATGAAAACGAGAAGATTTTTCAGTCTGATCAACTGTTAAAAATTGCCCCACCGCTCTGGGACCCATGGCGCCACCAGTCTGCTTGCAGTTGTCAGTCATCGTCAGGTATGTAGATGATCAGGGCTTTATTCGGGAACGTTTATTGGGATAGTTGAACGGTGTCAAGTGGGCGACATGCGTTTGACATTACGAATTTTGAGATGTCTGAGCTTAAGTCCGTAGAGAAACTCGTCCGAACCTACGATGGCGCAGCTGTGATGGAACGTATCTGTGCTAGTTGTGTTAACAGCTAAGTCCCCTCCTTTTTCCTGATTAGGAGGCGACGACTACTCCACTCCACTACCATTGTCAATTCTCTCCTGACATGAACTGAAGTCTCATGTGCCCCCTCATCCACTGGCACATTGAATGTTTCCCCTTCAAGCACTGTGAGCACCCCTATCTCTCATTATTATCATTACTACACATCAATGACTTCATTCCTTGCTCGGACTAACTCATCCGTAGCTCTTTCGTGTTGCTGTGTACAGTAGTGTGTTGTGTTGTTGTGTTATTGTTCCCAGTCAAATCCTGCCCTGCACTGGTCAAGCCTCTGAACACCTCAACTCATGCCTCTTCACCCTCATTCAATCACCGCTGTGATCCCTTTCCAACACGGTGTAAGTAGTCCTCTCATTCCCAATCCCCACAATATTGTACTGTAAATGTCTTTATTAAATGCTTTTGGTTTTTTGAAACTCACTTCGTCCTCTCCGTGGGTTCCGCCCCGATACCACGGGTCTCCTAATCCTCCTCTATTTTCCAAGGCACCAGCCTCCACTGATTTGTATTATTATTATTATTATTAAGACTAATAGCAATAAAACTAGAGCCAATTCTTAATTTGAACGCTAACAGTTCCACATTATACACATTTTTTTGTGTGCTGGAAGGCCTTGTGAGAAGGAATAGGGATAGGCTGACCCCAGATGTGACAGAGACACCGCAAATACAATAATTATAGTCTTCTCCCCTTCTCGCCTGCGCCCCCGCCTGCGCCCCCACCAGCGCCCCCACCAGCGCCCTCGCCTGCGTCCCCGCCTGCGCCCCCACCAGCGTCGAACCCATCGAGTCCGTCGAGCCCGTCTCCTGTGGTGTGTTAAGTACCGGGGGATGCCCCCACATTGTTTGTGCCACAGTGGTTTCCCGAATGCTTACAGCAGGCCCAGCCCGCCTTCTAGCTATTTGTCATGTGTCAATCACTCACACTACAGGCCCATGAGCTACTACTGTGGCCACTGCAGCCAGTCAATAGCGAGGACTGGTTATGAAAACAGAGACACAGGAAGTCCCTATTGGTTAGCGAGAATTCTAATTCCCGTTGGTTAGCTAGAATGCTAAGTCCCCATTGGTTTGTGAATTGATTGGCTGAGTGTCATGAGATGCATCTGATGCGCTTGTTATAACCGATACCTTTTGGGTTGATCCTGAAGTACATTTCTCTGTTGCCAAACAGGATTTTTGTGGGCATTTTATAAACAGAGAATGAAAATGTTTGAACCAGATTGAAGTACATTGTTGTACATCACCCGAACGGCCGCCTTTACAACTACAACACAGAAGCTGCATTTCATACACATTGTCCTCCGTTAAAACCAGAACAAGTGAAGGTTCAGGTTCCTCGTTTCCGCTTTACATGTTTGAGAGTGGTTTTACAGGCACCACTGTAAAACGGAGTGTTGATCCAGTTATTTTACGCCGTTTAAAAAATATATACAACGGGGTTTATTGTGCGTTACGCTGTAGCCACGTTCCTCTCCGCTCCTACAATACCCAGCCATGTGTAATTACAGTGCTGTCTGAGCAGAGCAGCGAGATGGGAGCAATAGGTGAAAAGAAAAATCCACAGGCACACTTGATTTATGAAGCACCGCGCTGTATCAAAGTCCTAATCTTTCCGCTTACCTTACCTCGGGGGCAAAGTTACTGGAGAACATGCTTATGATTGGAGCTGGGGTTGAGACTGCCCTCGGCCCCCAGTCTGGCCGTAGGACTCAGGGAGCAGAGTGAGCACAGAGCTCTGAACTAGACTAGCCACGGCTGGAATGCGGCCAGCAGGGTAAGAGCAGGGTAGATCATCCCAAAGGTCCCAAAGGTAACATTTTTTATCAGTAAAAAAAAAAAAAAAAAAAGATTTCATGATGTGAATAATATGATATGCCCAATATGAGTATCCAACTGTATTCTAAAAGATACTGAATCCGAGTGAGAAAACATGACGAACAAAGAATACTCACACAATCTGGTGTAATTATGATGTGGAAAAGGCAAGGCATACAATAATGTGAATTAGCAAAATAGTTCCAAATGTTTGTTTTTTTATATACTATAAATATATATTTTGAGTAATTGAAGTATGATGATTGCACCATGTTGGAGACAGATCTGTGCGTTTAACTGTTTGTTCTCATATTACCTACACCCAGACATTAAAACAAGTCAAGTGCATCATTCCAATATGGTGCAATCTGGTCCCTGCAACTCGCAGGTGCTGTGGCGCTGCACATCTGACAAGATCCACTGACATAAAGGTCAAGCCCAGTAAACACGCAGAGCCAATCCTCATTCCCATGAAAAAAAGGACATATTCAAATGTACTGTGTTTCTTGTAGCACTGTTTCACCACAAGCAAAGGATTGTGGGAATCCACAGTGTTCTCCTTGACAGAATGTCTGACAGAAACATATCAAGATCGCAGGAAACTGTGATACCGAATATGTTAAAATGCACCTCTACTCGGTTAACCCAGGAACAGTACTGTCTCTCAGATTCAGATCACACCATTTAAGTTTTGCTATAATTGCATCCAACCTTTTAAAAGAAAAATCGTATTATAATAGCCACAAACTCCCATTTGATATGCTAATGTTGAGACTGTGATTCATCAGCGTCTCATTTGAGTATGAAATTAGCACTGGCTAATGAGCTACGCTGTGGACACTTTTTCTGCGTTTCTGCCTGTGGCCTACGCCTCAGTCTACGTGTGCACTTTTCAGCGACTGTTGCCGTGGAAGCATTTGTACATTTTATGGTCACTAAACATTCAAGAGCAATTGTAAATGATCCTCGCTTTGCTGCGTTGCAGCAGCGTGATCGTGGCCTTGATGAATTTCCATTTGCTAATTGGTGATGCGGCATCATCGTTCTGGTTTGTGAAATGAACATTATTAAAATGTACGGCTGTCAACCCGTTGGCCTTTGAGCCAGGCTGTTTAGCAGGTCACCGATGATGTTGGGACCTTAGCTGGGTGTCGGTAGGCTGGACATCAAACAAAGGATTTTAGGAATGACCTTTGATCACCGAGGCCATGTTTGATCGTAAAAGAGGTTGTATTTGCAATTCAGTGTGTGTCCCCCCCCCCCTGCCCCTCCTTTATAATGTAATCTATTGCCAGTATGCTTGTGTTACAGATGACATGAAATGTAACTCACCACATTTGGTGTGGTGTAATTTGGCGATGACGGAGTTGCACAGTCACGGTATAAAGGGCACAATTTCTGACTCTAGCAAATGATGTTACGTCACATTGATTCCCAGTAAACCACGTGAAAGAACATAGAACCTGTTTTCCAGTGATGTCACCCATGGGACCCTTTTCACCGTAGGGAATTCACACAACTCAATTGTTACGACAGGGTTAAATGTTTATTCCTATTCGTGGGCTCCCACACAGAGATATGATTATTGACCCAGGATTTGCCTGAATCTCTGACCGGTGATCACACATTACAGCTGGCATACGGATGCTGTTGGTTTGCTTTCACAGAGCGGAAACATCAGTGAGTCTTGTGAGGACATGCAACAACAACAAAAACGACAGAAGAAATCAATAGGGTCTGGTGGAGATGTTGGGTAAGTTGTCCCTAACGCCTGCGTTGGGGACAGGCGCCGTTCTTTAATAGGACTCATTCAGATCGGCTCATCTGAATGAGTCCTATTAATAGGCTCATTCAGATCAATGCAATGGAGCGTTCCCATTCCGTGGTTTTAATCAATGGGGTTCTCTGGTATAACAAGTACTGTACTGACTACTGGAGAGGTGCAATTTTAATCATGTTTAAAAAATGTATTTTTATTTCATTTTTACATCAGTTGGTTAATTTTGGTCAATGGTATCTTAGAATAGAGCCACCAAATATACCTGTACTCCAGTACTTTATTTGACAGCTTGTAGCTGCACATAACTGTGAAGTCAAATCATACTGTAACAGCTTCACTTGGAAAAAGGCCTTTGAAAAGATCTATCCACCTGAGAGTTTTCACTTGAGGAAAAATAACCCATGTACACGAGAGAGAGAGAGAGAGAGAGAGAGAGAGAGAGAGAGAGAGAGAGAGAGAGAGAGAGAGAGAGAGAGAGAGAGAGAGAGAGAGAGAGAGAGAGAGTAAGCACAGCAAAGCAAAGCATACCATGTTCTAAATGTCATGACAGTTGTCAGTTGATTAATTTGACCCTGATTCTCCTCTTAATCCGGGGCGGTATCTACACGGCTTCTCTCCAGTCGGTATTGATGTGCTCCACGTCGAGCCACTGTACTCCCAGGTATGACTAACTGCTATCTTGTTCCTGTGAATCCTCTGTCATTTATCTTGCTCCGCTATGCCGGCAGGCTGGCTGCACAGCACGAGAGCACACGATGACAATGATTTGCAGTGATCGGCCCCCTCTGCCTACCCCGCTGGTACAAAATGCCCATCGATTATCATGCAGTAGTGTTATTGACTGGCCATGGCTCATGCATTGCAGGCAGCCTGCAACCTCCTTTTTTTGTACAGTGCCTCGTGTAATTTAAATGTTCAGTCTGCCTATGCATCGAAACATTTATTTTTGAAATGAAAGAATTTCCTTAATTCAGGTTTGATCATATTTGTTTGTAATGTTGGCCTGGATAAGATTACCTTTAAAAAAAATCATGTTCAAAGTACTGCAAAAAAAACTATATTTCACGTTCAAATACATAAGGTGTATTTGATTTGGATCCTCACTATGTCCATTGTGAAAACTAGACCGCAGTAAAGTGCCCACATTTGAATCCACTTCTGACTTTGTCACTGGTGTGTGTCCCACAAACAGAGTGCATGATATTGATGACTGCCTGTTAGTCAGTCCTATTGATTGGCCTGCACTGTTCTGTTCTGCAGCTTGGGGAGAGGAGTGTTAAAAACACGAGGGAGGTTTTGATTCCCCTGTTGGAGTTACATTAACAGTGCTCTCCCCTGCTCTCCCGGCTCCCCAGATTTCCCTGCAACCCTTCTGGAACGCCATTGTCCTATTTTAAAATCAATACTTGAAGCAATTGCTCAAATTGAAAGGAAAAAAATAAGTTTGCGTGTTGAATCTTCACCACCGTCCTCTGGCTTCCCTGTAGTGATTCTGGGGAACTCAAAGCAGTTCTATACCCGTAAGGTGGTAGAAAAGGTGATCACAGTCTGAATCACAGTTAAAGACAGTGTGACTCCTGGACGCTAATAAAAAACGCTGATCACCACCGTCACTCAAATACAGAGTTGAAACGCAGGCAGTGGTGACAGCCTTGGATTAAAACCCTGACGTCAGTTGTTAGAAAGCTCCGCCTCCTATTATAATTTCTCCGATTGTCCGAGGCCCCCGCGCCCGTTGGGCAACGCGATTGGCTGCTTCATGCCACTGGCCGGCTCTTCTCTTCTCTTTGCACACCTACGTCATTCTGTGGTCTAGAGGAACCTTTTTTTTTTGTCTTCTTCATATCCAACCGCCTGCCTGGGTTACCCACGTTTCAAAGAGCGTCAATGTTTGAATCTGAGTCATTTGAGGGATTTTTCTCCCTTTTGTCAGACCAGCACCTTGTAGCCACTACTGGAACCCCTTTGAAGTGGTCGCAGTTCAAAGTGTATCAGGGAGGCAGTGTGAAAGCCACTGGTGTAATTGGTCCTGTCTAACCTAACGCGGACTTGGAACTAGCCGAGAGAGCTGGACTTTAGTAGTCGGCTACAATCGCGGACAGGTTGGTTGGTTGGCTGCGGGAATGACTCTGTGTTCCAGGCTCACAGACACACCAGGTGCATCATTAAACAGATGGGGGGGGGGTCAAAGGCAGACTGGGTAGCTGTGCAAAGTATACGGGTAAGAAATGCAATTACAGAAAGAAAACGTCATGTAATACATACCACACCAAACAGGAGTCTACAGTGAGGTCTATCATCACTGTGCTGTTCGGGAACAACAACAACAACAACAACAACAACAACAACAAAAAACCCTTTAGGATTTTGACTGTCATTTCATTCTTAAAGAACACAGTCCCTGAGAGTCCCGTTTCCTATACCCTACGATGACCCCTGTAAAATGACCATACACCAATTACAAATAGGATCATAACGCAATACTAGCCAGGATAGTGTCGCATCTTCTTATGGTGTCAGTATCTACCGGAGCATCTGCAACTGCATGGATGGGAGTCTCCTGACTCCAGTATGGGCAGGTGTGTGTGTGTGTGTGTGTGTGTGTGTGTGTGTGTGTGTGTGTGTGTGTGTGTGTGTGTGTGTGTGTGTGTGTGTGTGTGTGTGTGTGTGTGTGTGTGTGTGTGTGTGTGTGTGTGTGTGTGTGTGTGTGTGTGTGTGTGTGTGTGTGTGTGTTGTGGAAGGATGTCCAGGCCTTATGGGAGCATTGATACTGCAGGAGTAGCAACGCATCCTTCAAAAGGTCAACAAAGAGGGCTCTCTAACGATATACCTTTATAACATATAGTATATCTTGGCAACCTATGCTGTGAGAAACCCTGTCAGTCTAGATATGGAAATTGATCATTTGTCAAAAGTGTGGAACTGGTTAACAATTTCATACAACATCTTGGAGGAGCGAAAGCTGACATTCTGTGAAGTTCAGATACTCCAACATGTCTATTTCTACCGTACCTTGTTGAGCCTGTACTCCTGTACAGATTGCAGTTGAGTTATGTCAATTCAGAACCTGTTTTCCCAGCTCACGCCGGCAGCTGAAATGAATGCCACTGTCGTACAGTATAATCTTTTCTAATAGATGCTAATGTCGAAACACCTGTCACACAGGATGGCTCAGTACAGCACTCCCTGTCATATAATCCTAAGAAGCTTACACATGGTAATACCAGGTATTTCAGGCATAAATACGCATATATGTGCTCACGTAATGTTTTATAGAAGTTTCTGGAAATTTGGGGACATTTAAAAAAAAAAAAAAAAAAATGCATTTATGTATTTTTCCTTTCCAAGCATAATAGACCCTTTAGGTATACTAAACCAGCACAGACGTAAAATAAAACATTTACAGATACAGTAAGTATTCATATACATTGTGAACACATTAAACATGATTGCCCACGACCATTTTGCATTGCATCTGGTGACACACTTTCACGATAAGCAGGGGTCCTTACTGATGCTAAAGCAACTACTAGGGCTTAACTCTGCTGTCTGTCTCATAATTCCTTTCTTTCTCTTCATAAACCCAAACTCGCCTCTTTCCTCCCCCACCTCCTCTATCCCCCACCACCCCCACCACCTCTCCTCCGCCACTCGATGACAGTCGGATCCGTAAATGAGTGAGTCTGCACCTGACAGAGCCACCCAGGAGTTCTGCTATTTTGGAACTTCTCAGGGGCTCATTAAGCCAAGGTGTGATCAGCACCGTCTCTGCATAGGTGATGCTACCGGCTTCCGCACCTTGCTAACCGCACCATCCAGTCAATTTTATTCACTGTTAAAGGAAGGGAGCGGAGGAGATGGAGAGGAAAAGAAAGGCAACTGAGCCTTCAACTGAGCCCATTCTTTCTCTTTCTCTCTCTCTCTCTCTCTTCTCTCCATCTGAGTCCCTGAAGGATCACCTCAGTCTCAATTGTCAGACTTGTTAGAGTCCCTGTCTGACATCAGGCCATCAAGTTAGCAGTGACTTTCACTGTGTTGCCATCGTGTAATATCATATTGCTCTGCCTCTCCTGTGAAGAGAGAGAAAGCTGTTCTGATACACACTTCTATTCTCCCCCCACCTCTCTCTGACTGTTGTAGATTTTTGATTAGTCTTGAGAATACAATCTTTTGCCCGAGCGCCAATTCCCATTGCAGGAATCACACGCCAATGAGACATTGACGGATGTCTTTTTCTGTCCACCAGAGAGCCTGTTGACGTAGCGGCTCTGACATGCTGTACTCCAGCTACGTCTCTGACACACACACGCATACACGCACACACACACACACGTCCACGCACACACGCACACACACACTCCAGCTACATCTCTGAAACAGGCCGCCTGCCGCCAGAGCAGAGCCGCGTGCCGCCCATCAACGTGACCGCGGCCACCAGGGAGGATGCTGGGACACGCTGCAGTGATTCACCTATTACAGCTGGTTTTGTTGACGTGTCGACCCCCCCCCCCCCCCATACTGTGGCACATACACCTCCTTCAACACCGGCTGCTCAAGAAAACAGCAAAGGGAACGGGAGGCACACCGCACAGCGCGTGTGTTCCGTCTGAACAGATGTAGGTAATAGTCGGCGTGGAGAAGAAGCCCCGTGTGTTATCGGTGAGACAGCTGAGAAATGTAAAGAGATGTTTAAATCTACCTCGTACCTTCCTCCCAGAGGCACGACAAAAGAGAAGAATTGAGCGATGAACATGAAACGCTGCTCACGGCTGAACTGCTGCTCAAACTGAACTGCCAGGTAGACAGACAGAGTACAAGCAGCAGTCAAACTTCTTATCCCTCTCCTGCCTAAAGCACTAATCGGCTTTGCAGTGCTGTAGTACAACCAGGTATCTCTTGGTGCTTTTCAATGTGTACGCATTTCCCTGACATTTATCCTTTCTTAAGCCTTTAGAGCCAATATAATCGAATGAATGACTCTTTTATATCGGAGCCAACCACGAACCACCACAGCCACTTCAGAGACCGAGACGGTTCCCCAGTCACTATGCCCTGAAACCATTGTTGCCCAGTCTAGTCTGTACGCTGAAATGATTTCCATTGAACATGATTCTTTTTTACCATACTGGCTTTGATACCTTACGAATCCTTTGATATCGGGGTCAACAAGCTGACTGTAATTAACAAGTACTCTCCCCCTACATATCCCTGAGCAAAACAACACATGAAAGGCCATTGGGTGAGTCGGTGGACCCTTCATTAGGAAATGAATTCTTAAAACAAAAAGGGCCGGTTTACCAGACACAGATTAAGTCTGGTGTGAGGGTCAGAAGCCTTCAATGGAGAATCCCCATTGATAACAATCAGACTTACAAGTTTCTACACTAACAAAAATTGTTTCTCGCAAGTCAAGAGCAAATGACAGAGTAATTGGCGAGAAAGTAATGTGCTTTGTCGATATTAGTCCCTTTGGGCTGATTGGAAAAAGGGTGGAAAAAAGCTTTACCAAAAAAAGAAACAGACAGAGCTTTCCCCAGTGGTTTAGGTTGACAGGGTGCTATGCTATGTGTGTTTTTTTGCCTGTACAACCTTAGCTTTTCGCTATGCCACACAATCTCCAGAGAGAACTACTGGAGACTTCTGAAGGAATGGGAGTCTCTTGTGTGCGATGGAAGAAAAGCGATTCATTTTGCAGCGTCCACAATGACACTTCTTGCATAAGTCGTTTCATGGCTGGAGAAGCGTTACCAGTCCCAGTCAATATTAGGGATTCCACCATTAATACACCGTCTTAGAATGTGTCGATGTGTACTAGGGGGTGCGTTGTACTATCCATATTCCTAGACTAGTCACCCTGCATGGCTTGTGAAGGTTGACCTCTGCACTTTCTGCACATGCTCAGTAGAGCCACATTCTGAGAAGCACCAGAGACGAAGAGGCAAAGCGAGAGCTTTCGCTCTCGCCAAAATCTGTCCAAAATAAGCCCAATGCTTTTCTATGGGCTTATTTTGGATCTAAAGCTTCCTGCCTTTGAGACAACGACTCCCATTGTTAAGGCAGAGACATGAGCATCTCATCATTATACACAGATCTCTGGAAGCACTGAGGTGCACCTTTGGTTCGTGAATACATACATACATACATACACACACAATAAAAGCATTTGTTATTACCATAATATAATATTTAGTATTCATTCGTACCGTAGTCCTAATATCGCTGAATTATTACCGAAAACAATTAAGAACAAATATGGAGTTGTTATATCATCTGGTTTTCACTGGCATGTAATGATATTGTTCTTTATTCCCGGCGTGTTTCTAATGTTGTTAGTCAGGTCCGGTCAGGGAGGGCCACACAACAGCAAGCTCTGTTGGGCTTGTTTTTTATTCCCTAATGGAAACTGTAAAGCTGGGAGGTAAAGAGGCACACTTCTGTGGAGCAAATGGATTTTCAGTTCAACCAAATACTATTATCCAGGGCAGGTCTGCGCTGTGTGTTCCCTCTCTTTCTCTGTCTCTCGCGAACATCCCGCAACGCTTTTCTTCATCCACTCTTGGACATTTCCACAAACAAACATTACGGCCTGCGACGAAATGGATCAAGAAAACATACAATTATCTTTTCTTTTTTTTAAATGAAAAAACTGGAACAGATTTTTATTAAATTAACCTTATTAGTGCATTACGGTAAGCAAATGGCAACAAAAAAAAGGAGAGCTCTGCTCATTTGCATTAAGATAGATTTTTTCAGGTTGGCTGCACGATTTAATTAAAGAAAAGATTAAGAACCATTAAACAAGCTGCTGTACCTTGCAGTAGCACAGCTCACATCTGACTCAGGTTAACACAAGCCCAGATGGTGATTTGGTGTGAGTCCCGAACGGCATCCTTTTCCCTACATGGTGCACTACTTTTGGTCATAAATTGTGCACTATGTAGGGAATAGGGTGGAATAGGGTGCCATTTGTGACACGGCCTTGGTAACTGTTGAATCACCGGAACAGAAGGAGAATTATCCCATTAGTTCCCGAGGAAAAGTAAGGGAATTCTCAAAATTGGTATTCTGCTATTCTATTCTCACACGCGGCGCAGCAGGGGAGAGAAGGCGGACACCACTGTCACCACTGTCAGTGGTTGGTTCATAGTCATTCTTATGTGGTCATGTGGGTCTGGGAAAAGCAAATTGAATTGATCTTCAAACGTGCACACTCTTTTCCGAGAGCTGCGAACTAAAGCTGACTTAACACTTCTGTGGAAATCAAACCTTAATTGTGTTTTTTTTAACACCCAGGGTATGTTGCAATAAATTAAAAATCACAGCTTTTGTGAAACACATACAGAGCACAGTACATACGACTGTATCGTTTGTTGATTTCCACTTGCTTTTTTCACTTCCCAAATCAAAACCCATGATCAAAAAATGGCACGTAAACATCTTAATGTAGCCTACAGAGGGTCAGAGAAAAGGATGTACATGCTCCTATTCCACTCTAGGGTAAAGAAATTAGGTATGCAAAATATTCTGGGGGGGGGGGGGGCGCTAAGGTATGAGGAAGAGGGTAGTGTCTGTCGACATTCGAACCCTAATCCACCGGCTTTCGCCGATACGACAAACGGAGGAACTGAGGCATAAAAGAATCACTCATGTGTAGCCCACTTGAGTATTACCGAGAGGCACCTGCGCTGGAACGAACCCATACAAAATAAATACAAAACAAGCAGCTAGCGAAGAGCGCAAAAAACACACAAATCCTCTCAGAAGAACCTCAAAAAGAGTCTCCGTTCGCCGCCATCAAGCGCAATCAAGCGGCATTGAACTGACACCAGGTGCTTGGCAGGTGAATAGAGACAGCTGTGAGGATCTGGCAGTCGTTCTGCTCCGTACAGGTGTGACAATTTGCCTACTCTCTAATTACTGCTGTAAATGCTTAATTTCGGTGTTTCAATATTGATTGCTACCTTTCTGCTCCTCCATCCCCTTGGAACAGGACTACACTTGCCGCTCCGCTCCGCTCGCTAGCTGTGTACTTATGGGATGCAGGTTGAGTCGGTATGTGTCTGACAAAGCTTCCGTTTGCTCAGAATAATCCAGCTCGTAATGTTAAGTTTCCTCTGCGTTGAGGAGCCCTTTAGAATTTGATGGAAGGCCAATTGAAAGCCTCTGTGTGAAGAGGAGAGAAGCGCGGCAGTGTTCCTTCTCTTTAGGAGGCTTTAATATACACGGGTACAGTAATGGACCCACACAATCAAGGCCTATGTAAGGGTGCAACATGGCACTGTGGTAGATTTCTATGGGTACAGATGCATCTTTGTCTGGTTGTGTATCGATGAGATATCCTGTTTTCTGTTTGCTCTCCTGTTTCTTTCAGTTACCATCGGGTGCAGTAACATGCAAATATGTACTGTCATACCTGCGTCATCTTCCTCTACCTTGTGCGTGTCTATTACATCAGTGTGTTAGTAAAGAACCAAAAAAGGAGAATCGAGTCTGTTTCATATTTTATGCCTCTAAAAAGTGCCCATTGATCAGCGTGACTGTCAGATCCTCAAATCACTCATGGGTCACCCTTTTGCACCTCGTCCTGTCCCGCCCCACCCCTCGTGTCAGCGACACTGTCGGGCTAGAGAGGTGCGTCCTGGGGCCTCGTCCAGGTCTAGACCCTGGCTCCTGTTCCACCCTGACAGCTGTATATCCCAGGTGGTCTGACATTTGAGACCCAGCCAGCCAGATGAGATGGAAGGTATATGAGATGAGGGACAGGGGACAGCAGGGAGAGAGAGAAGAGGAGGGAGGGGTTGGGTTGAGGTTGGGTTTTGAAGATTAACTTTGTGCCAGGTCCTCATGTTTATGGCCCAAATGGCAGACTATTTTCTATGTAGTGCACTAATTTTGACCACAGATCTAATGGGCCTGGTTAAAAGTAGTGCACTATAAAGGGAATGGGGTGCCATATGGGACGCAGCCTATGAGTCACTCAGGAGACAACCTGAGATGCTGTGATGCTTCTCGGTCCATATGGCTACCCAGGGTACTCCAAGGACCCCTTTATTGATTTAGAGAGAAACAGACCTGTCTTGCTTTTTCAGAGCAGTAGCAATCTAAGAACAAAACCTGGGTGGGTTAGTTGATTGTGTTAGTTAGTTGATAGTGGGTTAGTTGATAGTATTAGTTAGTTGACAGTGGGCTAATTGATAATGGAGTCAGTTTTCTTTTAAGGAACGCAGTCCGGCTTTTAACTTACTCTTGAAAGTTGTAATAGAATGCACAAGGTGCAATTTTGAAATTGGGTAGTGCATCATCAGTTCCTCTTGTCATGTCAGTCATTGTACACCTTAGAGCTATTTATAACTTGTCAGAAATGTCCAGATCAACTAGCCCATGTCAGCGAACGTTTTTATATTTATAGGTATAATAGGTTTTTTATAGGTTTTTTAGCCCATCGTTATTGTTGTAATTTTCTAGTCACTCAAATATCACATGAATACACATTTGAGATGGCAAAATGTATAGAATGGCATTAAAACCGCAACCTTTTCTTTGCACCCCATAACAAAATGTGTAGAATGGCTTTAAAACCGCAACCTTTTCTTTGCACCCCATAACAAAATGTGTAGAATGGCTTTAAAACCGCAACCTTTTCTTTGCACCCCATAACAAAATAAATGGCAAAATTTTCTTTGTAACAAAATGTAGAATGGCTTTAAAACCGCAACCTTTTCTTTGCACCCCAAAATAAATGGCAAAACATGTTCTTTGCACCCCATAACAAAATGAGTAGAATGGCTTTAAAACCGCAACCTTTTCTTTGCACCCCATAACAAAATGTGTAGAATGGCTTTAAAACCGCAACCTTTTCTTTGCACCCCATAACAACATGTGTAGGATCGCAGGAAATAAACATTAAACCTGCAAAATACTCTCCACCAACAAGAGGGGTGTGAACAGTTTGTGTCATGAATAGTTCTTGTGCCCATAGAAATAGACGTTGGGATCTATTTCTATGGGCATTGTTACCAATGCTGGAAGGGGGGCCCAGAGTGAAAAGGTTTGTAAACCCCCAAGTTAGTTGATAATGGGTTCGTTTTTGGTTAGATAGTTAGTTAGTTAGTTAATAGTGGGTTAGTTGATACAGTGGCTGGGTGGGTTACTACATCAACTATAGGTAGGTTAGTTGGTGGGTAAATTCAAATAGAACATCTCTATTTTACCTCATAAGATATAATGTGAATATCCTACTTTGTGATTCTGCAGGTCTGGTAGATATAAGCTGAGTTCAGAGTCAGCGCCTAATCCCATTGTTCATGGTCAAATGTGCACTGATACGAAACGGTATCAGCTCTGTTACAAATAGACCTTGAACTGTGCAGGTTTTTGATAATAAAAGGAGAAGGCATGGAGCTGGAGCAGCAGTCGACTGGAGAGTGGATCGGCAAGATAGGACTTGTAGAAATATATGACAAAGGACTTGGCGATAAATATGTATGCGCTTCTCCAAATGGAACCTATTGTGTGCCCGATTCTTCGTAGGTTTAAGAACGGCGTTCGTTAACATTCGAGCTATCAATATCAAACGTTACAATGCACGTGAATTACCTCGCGGACGGGCAGCTTTGTTGTTTGTCTCATTGTGTTACACAGCACCAGACCTGAGTTGTTTTTTAAACCACGTGCATTTACCCCGCCACATGCACAATAAAATGATTTATTCAATGAATGCATTATATCGCAATACTGTATTATACATAGTATACGGCACTGCATATCTGAAAAGACTTAACATGGTCCTCCACATATCGGAATACCTCAGAGCATATGTGTGTCAATACAGTCGACTTTCCATGAAATGTATCCCCTCCAACCAGGGATTAGCGTAGGGGAGCTCGTAACATGATAACCCAAACCAACTCCACACACCGCACCAGGGGATTGACTGCCAAGGTAAGCCTACCCTTGTGTTGTGGTTCCAGTTGAACATCCATGATCCAAGTTGATTATTCACATGGAGTCCATGGCAGGTGGCAATTACTTCAATGCTGAAACAAACGTTGTTACACCAACACCTGAAAGGTCCTTTTTTGTGCACTTTGCATTTTGATTGGTTCTCAATCTGTGGTCGATGTTAATGAGGGAAGCTCATTGGTTGCCGTGGCAGTATCTTGGGGCTGTATCTGCTGCGCTGTACATTGGGTACGTATTACAGTACTGTCAGTCATTGCCGTAGGTGTGACAATAACCCCAAAAAGGTGTGTGTTGCTTTAACACTCTCAAGTCTTATGATGACAAGGGATATGACAGCTGTGCTAAAAATCTGCACTGTCTATAAACCCTTAATGAGTATAAGACATGCTATAACAAACTGCTCCCTCCCTCCTTTTCTCTGTAAGCCATTCAGGTTAACCCTGTCAGTTAGGCCTGGTAGCAGACAGCATAAGACATAGTAATAGTACAACAGCATGTGTGATCAAATCATGGTTTTTGCATGGTTGGATGCATGGTTTTTGCATGGTTGGATGCATGGTTTTTGCATGGTTGGATGCATGGTTTTTGCATGGTTGGATGCATGGTTTTTGCATGGTTGGATGCATGGTTTTTGCATGGTTTTTGCATGGTTGGATGCATGGTTTTTCGGGCCACCACTACCAAAGTACAGCTAAAGGTGCCACCCGCTGAAGGTGTATTTTTCCACACACATGAACCAAAATGCATATTTAGATCTCAACCCTTTAAGCGCACATATTAGAAATCTGTCGCAGGGAACTGAACATTACAAAAATTACCTCAGGCGTTGTTTTTTCTACTCCCCCCCCCCCCCCTATACATACCCTACCGAGCACCACAAACGATAATCGCCTTGAAATTAATTCATCATAACACAACAATATTGTTGTGATAAGAACGTATATTTGTAGTTTCTTTGTTTCTATTTCCTTTCCCCCATCGTGGTGAATTCCATTGAAGTTCATTTTGTCCATGTGTGACGCCATGCTGCCATTGGGGTTCAAATGTGCGTTATCTCAGTTGTATGTGTGTGGGGTCTTAGTAAAGTAATTAATCTCTATAAAGCCTGACTGAGGTAGGTATGAAGGCTTTGGAATTCAATTACCACAATGCAGAGACGCCAATTTATGGGGGAAATATGCAGCATCTACGTTGCAGGTTAATATCGGCCACCTGAACCTTCTCTTAGCATTTGGGAAGTGGGTTGTAGAATTGGCATAATACATGGACGCAGCAGCCCTACTTGTACTTCTGTGTCATTGCTCTGGCGCTTTGGACACCTTTAAATACATTTTCAATTAAATACTGCGTTTCAGAGTAGCACTTTACTGTGTCTTCTGCCACGAGGTGTTCTTTCATAGTGATGTGGTACACCGTATTGTAAAGACAAAGACATTAATGTGACATAGATCAAATAAGGAAACAATACATTCAACTTTTTGTTGGAAAGATGTTTTGGAATGTTGGGGATACTATGAACACCAATGACGATTATTAGGATTGTACGATACACACATTTCCCTGTCCGTGTTCACCCTTCTAGAGCAGGCTATTATAGCTGGTGACCCAACCCCAGAAAAGGGGATATGGCGTCACGTTTTTGTTAAAAACTGCACGTCTTTGCTCCTCCGTTTCCGTCTTTTGTGCAGACGGCCACGTGACTGATTTGTTTCTGGTCAATGCCTGACCATTGTTGAACTTTCTCATCCTCATCTCATGGGGTGCCGGACTCAGTAACTGTATACCTCCGTTAGATCAGTGTTTCATTCACGCATCTTTCCTCATGACAGGAAAGTGAGCCACTAAATAAGTCATAAGCACGGGAAACACTGATGATTGACCCGGTCTCGTTCAGTTATACCCAGTCCCCATACCATGTCGTCCTATTAGGAAAGAGGGTGTCGTACTTGGACGGGGGCCAACCTACAGATCCTCTGTGTTGATACTGGGTATAGGATGTCTCATAGCATGAAAAAATGTATTTCCCAATCCAGAAGTGTAACATGTACAGTACATTCAATGTATGCTGTCATTTGTCTTTCTGGTCAACATGCTGGTATTGGGCTTCTGTATTGGTAATTCCTCTTCGACGTTGATTTCTAGCAGACGAAATCCTGTGTGTTCTGACTTTGAATTATGTGCGTGGCTTGCTTCGGTAGAGACACACCAATAATGACCCCGTCAGACAACAACAACAAAAAGATCCCATTCAACCCGGCTACCCCCATGTCATGGCTTTGGAAGACACTGTTAGTCTGTGGTCAAGTTCATGTGAAAAGGACTCGTTTGGAACCACGATATGATGGGTGACACCTAGCTATACCGCCGGCGTGTTTCTATGGTTCTGAGGGTGACTCCTGTAAATCCTGTGTTTAAGGGTTCCACGTGAACGGAAACTGAGACACGCCGGGCCGAAACCTATTCTAAGGTCGGCAGCGAACGCTCGAGGACGTTTTTATATTACCGTTGCTCTAACCTCTGACATCTGAGTGGTTTTGTGTAAATATGGTAAAAGTGACAAAGAAGGTGGGTGTGCTTGGTGGGCTTGTACTGTGTGAGTGGGTAGAGGTGGCGACACGGCACAAGATGAGTCCTGTGCAAAAAAAAAAAAAAACGTTAATACGAGCAGAGAGCGTGACGACGGCAGCCCACCTTCCCATAAATCACGTTGGCTTTAATCACACCTGCCACCTCGCTGCTCCGCCGTGCTCCGCTGTCTCTCCCAGGAGAAATTGTTTTCCCTGCCTCCTGCCTCTCTCCCTTTCTCACTTGTGTTCAATTATCTAGGAGCTCTTTTCCTGGATGTTTATTTATTCATCCCAAAGTTCATGGACGGTATGCATGCACACATCTCCTCCAGAGGGAGTGAGACCGTAGCGATGCAGTGGACCGTCGCCGGGAACCACACCGCACTGGAGGATTAGAGTAGGACGTAAACACAGGCTCAGACACAGGCACAAGACATGGAGAGGAATGGGGCTCCTCGTCGAGGCAGCAGGGGCAAGGTAGATAGGGACAGGGCTAATTAAAACTCACATTATCGCACAGCAGGACCTGTAACAGGCCGAGGGAGAAGTGTTGGGAAATGATAGAATTGGTTCTGTTGCTAAGTTGTGTTGAATAAGAATATTTTGTATATTTTGATATTATCAGGCATTTCACCATTTCTGTTTTACTACCCCTAGAATACCTGCGATCCTGGGAGAGCCCCAAGACTGTCCTCTTTTGTTCTTACTGATACATTTGCAAGCAACTATTTAAATGGGAGACTAAGTTCTGTGCAATGTGAGTGTGAGCATGTTTGTAAGAGAGAGAGAGAGACAGAGGGAGAAAGTGTGTGTGTGTGTGTGTGTGTGTGTGTGTGTGTGTGTGTGTGTGTGTGTGTGTGTGTGTGTGTGTGTGTGTGTGTGTGTGTGTGTGTGTGTGTGTGTGTGTGTGTGTGTGTGTGTGTGTGTGTGTGTGTGTGTGTGTGTGTGTGTGTGTGTGTGTGTGTGTGTGTGAGAGAAAAAAAAGTATGAAAGAGAGAGAGAGAGAGAGAGAGAGAGAGAGAGAGAGAGAGAGAGAGAGATGGACTGTGTTTACATACAGTACTCAGGTCTGACCTGGTAGGAAGTCAGAAAGTATACATTTTACCACATAATTATGACTACGTATAGAGCGGGTGCCACTGAGAGGACTGTGTTCATTATAACCTCCTGGCCAAACTCAGCTATACAGAAGCACAAAGGCTGCGTCCTAAATGGTACACTATTGCCTGTATAGTGCAATACTTTTGACCTGGTCCCACCACGCTCTGGTAAAAAGAAATAGTGCTCTATAAAGGGAATAGGGTGAAGTTTGGAAGACAGCCAAAGAAAAGTATCCTCTTGTGCTCTCGTCTCTGTGTCATCTGTCTAAGATGATGTGTTTAAAGCAGAAAGAAGGTAATGACATCTCACTACATATACCATGTCAGGGCTGCCCGTGGCACCTATCTTCTTGACAAAATAAAGGCCCCGGCAATTAGGCTGTTTCATGTCATCGGACAGCCTCTGCTTTATTCCCACAACGCCGAGCAACACTAGAAGACACCTTAAGTGCTGTTAAGTGATCAAAGAGAGAGCCACATATTGGATGACACAATTAGAATAAAACTCGGTCTGGTCCAAAGACGACTTACTGATAATGGCTTGTAAACAGAGGACATTACTTCACACAAAGATTATTCAGATTCTTTGGCTCTGACACCGGATGTACCAGCCGGGTCTATTAAGAGGGGGGAAAAACACCATTTCCCTTTGGTTAGGAGATGGAGAGAGCAGGGGTAGTGTGAAAATGGGTTTGGGCAAAAAAAAAAAAAAAAGATTCTCTGAGGTCCTAATTGACAATATTCAGAACAACACCAATGACAAGAGTTGAAAAGGATGTAAGGCAATTTCACAAAGAGGGCCTTTTTTTCTTCCTCTGCTAATGGCTCTCTCTCTCTCTCTCTCTCTCTCTCTCTGTCTCGCTCTCCCTTTCTCTCCCTCTCCTTCGTCTGTTCGTCC
This sequence comes from Oncorhynchus gorbuscha, assembly GCF_021184085.1. Taxonomy (NCBI): domain Eukaryota; kingdom Metazoa; phylum Chordata; class Actinopteri; order Salmoniformes; family Salmonidae; genus Oncorhynchus; species Oncorhynchus gorbuscha. The sequence continues at coordinate 44,366,325 of NC_060193.1, forward strand.
GTGTACTTAACAAGAGGACATAACAGGCCTCTCCTCCCCGTAATGGAGACGCTAGACATATAAAAGAATTGGGGGAAGTGGTGGTTTCCTTGTGTTAAATGACTGGGTCAAACGGTCAAACTGTAATTATGACCAAAGTACCAGCACTGATCGCTGGTCACCCGCCTCACCTGTCATTAACCCTCTGAACCCTGGAAGCTCTCAGTCTGGGTGGACCAGCCGCTAGTTTGCACCAGAGTTTCCAGAGGGGGGAGATAATTGGCAAGGCCTAATAGGGATCAGTGCTGTGGGACCACGCTATACATCTGGAACCCAACAAGATGCTGCACCTGAGGCTAAGAACTGGGATATAGCAGTTATAGGATGCACAGCTCTATAGGCTTGGCTAGTATACTTAGATGGGATAGGGCAGTTAGCAGACACAGCTCCATAGGCTAGGCTAGTCCTTTCAGCTTGGTTAGAGCAGTTAGCATGCATAGCTCTGTAGGCTAGGCTAGTCCCCTTAGATGGGATATAGCAGTTAGCAGTCACAGCTCCATAGGCTTGGCTAGTACCCTTAGATGGGATATAGCAGGGATAGCTAACAATGCTCCATAAACTAGGATAGACTAGCCCCCTCAGCTGGGATATAGCATGAAAAGCTAACAATACTCCATAAGCTAGGCTAGTCCACCCTCTCATTTCTGCACATAGCTAAGAAATCAGACTCGCCTACCTACAATGTACTTGCATTGTACCAATACTGACGGAGGTCTAGGAAGCATCTCAGGCCATCTTTAATTCATGTGATTAAAAATTCAGGAGAAACCCTCCTACCAGCTGTTAAACTCCTTTCGTAAGCTGTAATTCAGAGTTCAAATCCCAGCAAATTGAGGGTTAGGTTAACAGGAGTGGTGGATTGAAATACATTACACACCAGCTGTGACAGAGAGGCACGTTCAGTCAGGTGAATCCTTTGCATGGCTGCGTGCAACCAACGCATTGCTTACTTGTTAATTCCCCCATCGCTACACAACACAAAGGAAATCGTCATTTTTACAATCTCCCTGAATGTCAATACCAACAACAGATGTCTCAGTGCACATAGCAGGATACTGCTACTAGAGGAATCAGGACACATTAGTAAGATGAAGTATTTGAATTAGGTAATATACGTCAGCATGTATATAGAAAGGGAAAAGGGGGATACCTAGTCAGTTGTACTACTGAATTGCATTCAACTGAAATGTGTCTTCCACGTTTAACCCAACCCCTCTGAATCAGAGAGGGGAAGGGGGGCTGCTGTTATCGACCTCCACGAGGGACACACAGGCTGACAGACTGGCAGACTGGCAGACTGACAGACATCTAGTTTAGGGGAACAACTCGCTATTGTCTCTCTTGTCTTGGTGTTCCATCTTCATTTTGTGACACTGTTTAAAAACGTTTTACTGTTCAAATGTAACGTAGAGGAAAGCAGCTTTACAATGAGGCGCTGATTGAGCTTCCTGGTGGCCATTTTAAAGGTTGAGAGAGAACCTTTCTTGGCAGACTGCCCCTATACCAGGGGCTGGTGCCAAGCTCTTTGAAAACGAATCACTTGTAGGTTCTCAGATCACTATCCCCCTTCTGTTTACCATACTTAATTCAACTGACTAGATGTGTGTCCCAAGCGGCACCGTATTCCCTATGTAATGCACTACTTTTGACCAGGGCCCATAGGGATTAGGGTGCCATTTAGAACATAACCTACAGTAGATCTGCAATACATTCCCTATCCCTTTTTGATTGTATTTATATATATTTTATATATTATTTTTTTGTTGGGGGGGGGGGGTAGATCAGCTTTAATATTGCAGGTAGATTGTAGCTTCCATCAGTGTAATTGTCTGCAATCCCCTGTATATATTTTTTGGTAAATATACAGTACCAGTCAAAAGTTTGGACACACCTACTCACACCTAAAGGTTTTTCATTATTTTTTTATATTTTCGACATTGTAGAATAATAATGAACACATCAAAACTATGAAATAACACATATGAAATAATGTAGTAACCAAAAAAGTGTTAAATAAAGATTCTTCAAAGTAGATACCCTTTGCCTTGATGACATTCCTAAACCAGCTTCACCTGGAATGCTTTTCCAACAGTATTGAAGGAGTTCCCACATATGCTGAGCACATGTTGGCTGCTTTTCCTTCCCTCTGCGGTCCAAGTCATCCCAAACCATCTCATTTGGGTTGAGGTCGGGTAATTGTGGAGGCCAGGTCATCTGATATAGCACTCCATCACTCTCCTTCTTGTTCAAATAGCCCTTACACAGCCTGGAGGTATGTTTTGGGCTGGGAGGCAAACTGAGGGCTCAAAAAGGTGACACTTTTTTTGTTGTTGTACTGATACATGCAAGAAATTCAGGTTTGAACTAATTAAACAACAAAGAATATGATCTTCATGATCAGTCTCTGTGTGTAAAATAAAAAGTGGTTAATGTGAACCTGACTCACAGCTAAACAATGTAAAGAAAGCAATCCAATGTTATCTGTTGCCTAGACTTTACTGCAAATGACACTCAAGTCCTGAGAAAAAAACAATACACTAATATTGCAGTTAGCAATGACAGCCTTTATAATAGAACTACACACATAAATATTGCCATTTGGAAAAAAATATCTTAAAGTAGAAATAGAATGAAAACAACAGGCATTCTTTTTTTGCTCTATTATAGTGGCCACTATAGACATCGAACAAGTGCACAACGCTACATGTGTGCAAAAATAACATTCATTGAGTAAAACAATATATAATCCCCCTCACTCACACACACACACACACACATTTTACTGTCAAGTTCAACACAACAAAAACAATCTCTTTGGGCTACACTGCACATTATTACATTGTACACTTTCTGCCTGTGGACATTTGTTCTACAATGTGCCAGTAAAAGTGAGAAAGAGGGAAGTGTGTGGTGTTCCTTTCACCTCTATAGTGTCATCCTGCTTAAGCCAGGCCCAGCTCCAGCTACAATTGATCCTTGAATCCACTTGTTTAACAAGCAATGCCTCATTTTCACCTAATTATCTCATTCTGAAAATTAACCACATACGGTAGAGGGAAAACATTAGTTAACAGATAGTGGTTAGTTCTTTACCTAGTCAACTAGTTAATATTTCACACAGATTGCCAGGGTCCAGTAAGCAACTAAACCGTTATAATTTGAGGAACGGCAAGGAGTCGTATACCAGTTAATACTATAGCGAATTGGTTAGGTTACTAATGTTAGCTCATCTGATGTTGTAACGTTAGCTGTCTGACTTTATTAGCAAGCTAATTTTCACACCAGAAACTCAATTATTTGATCAGATAAGTTGTCTAATGTTGCTCAACATTTCTCTGGCTAGCTAACGGAGAATTCGATCCAGCTAGCATGGTACTTAACAATGCTAATATTTGATCCACCACATTTTCTCCCTCACCTCAAACTTTCCAAATGCCAGTAGTTTTTCGGTTACATGAAGTACGCTTCATCACCTTCTCACCCCGTCTCACTGGAAAGGCTTCTCACCTAACATTACCGCTTCCTTATCGTTCAGGGGACGCGCCGCTGTAACTGGCGAGCTGCCTTTCCAGAGCACGCGGTGATGCTGTAACTAGTAAGTTGGTTGAATCTTCTTTCTTCAGTCTCGTGCTGTGCTGCATTCTGTTGTTATGTAAAACAATTGTCTGAGCCTTGGATATAGCAGCCGGTATTGCTCCAAATGCATATCAGTCATTCGCTTACAGCCAGTAGTGTTCCAAACCCCCCTCACCCCCACAAACTTTTCTCATTGGATCTACACAAATCACATAGGTCACCTATTTTGGATTCAACTGCGAATTTGGCTGAAATGTGACTAGTTTGCATTGCTGGTTTTGGGTCATTGTCCTGTTGAAAAACAATTGATATTCCTACTAAGCACAGACCAGATGGAATGGCGTATCGCTGCAGAATGCTGTGGTAGCCATGTTGTTTAAGTGTGCCTTGAATTCTAAATAAATCACTGACAGTGTCACCAGTAAAAGACCTCCACGGCATCACACCTCCTCCTCCATGCTTCACAGTGGGAACTACACATGCAGAGATCATCTGTACACCTACTCTGTGTCTCACAAAGACATCAGACCAAAGCACAGATTTCCAAGTCTCTTCTTATTATTGGTGTCCTTTAGTAGTGGTTTCTTTGCAGCAATTCGACCACAATTCGATCACGAAGGCCTGATTCACCCATTCTCCTCTGAACAGATGATGAGATGTGTTGAGATGTGTCTGTTACTTGAACTCCGTGAAGCATTTATTTGGGCTGCAATTTCTGAGGCTGGTAACTCAAATGAACTTTTCCTCTGCAGCAGAAGTAACTCTGGCTCTTCCTTTCCTGTGGCGGTCCTCACGAGAGCCAGATTCATCATTGCCCTTGATGGTTTTTGCAACTGCACTTGAAGAAACTTTCAAAAATTCTTGAAATGTTCTGCATTGATTGACCTTCATGTCTTAAAGTAATGATGGACTGTCATTTCTCGTTTCTTATTTGAGCTGTTCTTGCCGTAATATGGACTTGGTCTTTTACCAAATAGCGCTAACTTCTGTACCTACCCTGTCACATCACAGCTGATTGTTTTAAATGCATTAAGAAGGAAATCAATTCTACAAATGAACGTTTAACAAGGCACAGCTGTTCATTGAAATGCTTTCCAGGTGCCTACTTCATGAAGCTGGTTGAGAGAATGCCAAGAGTGTACAAAGTTGTCATCAAGGCAAAGGGTGGCTACTTTGAAGAATCTGAAATATAAAACTATATTTGTTTAACACTTTTTGAGTTTCTACATGATTCCATATGTGTTATTTCATAGTGTTGATGTCTTCACAGTTATTCTACAGTGTAGAAAATAGGAAAAAACATTTGACTGGTACTGTATATATATATATATATAAAATACATAAGCATGTTTTTGTTTTCCCCTGACCATACCACCCCTCCCCTAATTGGAGTAAACTAATGGACAACAACACTTAGGCTTCTACTTCCAATTTATACATAATGTATACATTTAACAAACACAGTACATTTTACAATAGTTATATTTTGTTTGTTTTTAGTCCCATCCGTCAGCTACCCTCAACCCCTCCCATCTATCCCTGAAGACCATCCAGTTGTGATTTCTATTTGCCATATATATTTTTCGACTGTGTTGTGATGTTTCACAAAAGTTCTGAACCTTTCTATTCTCATAGTTTCTACCAATTGTAATTTAAAGATATATTTTTTTGCTAAGAGTATTATTATTATACTATATCGATATGACTATGACTTTTCAAATCACCCAGCAGTGCTATTCGCAGAGTTAGTTCCAGGTCAATTTTGCAATTCCTCAGCCATTCCTGAACCTGCGACCAAAAACAAGCTACATATCGACAGTACCAAAATCAATTATCTAATGATTCTGTCTCTTCGCAGCAACATCTGCAGACGTGGGTTGGTTATATCCCCCATAAATATAACATTCTATTGGTTGCGAGAATTTTGTATAATAATTTAAACTCTAAGTTTTGAATACTGCGTCATTTTGTGAATCAGTTCATAAACCATGTGCCATGGAATTGGAACATCGAAAATCTCATCACAACCATTTTGTAATCTATATAGCACAACTGTCATTTTTTGGTCCTTAAATGAAGCAGGTATACTTTTTATTTATCACAATTTTCATTAACCAATTTTGGTCTTTAATGCCGGGCAGACGGACAAGTTCCTTACTTTCTTCTCCTTCCACTTGCCTCTTCCATTTTTGCTGTAATGCTTCAATTAGTTTGTTGTAATTTTCCAACCAGCTTTCTGTGGCTGGTTTTAAAAAATAGCGATATTTTGGAGATTATTTCATTTTCAAATAATAAGTGAGAGGTTGTAATCTGAATAAAGAGAAAAAAAGGCCATTCTTGAACCTGGGGTGAGACATTCTTACTAATCTCCTATAGAACCAGTTCGGAATTAAGGATAACTTTTGTATGACTGAAGCCTTTACGTTGTAACTAATGTCTGGGTTTAATAAGGTCTAGCAAAGGGACTTTGTGTTCACTAATTACATATTCAGAGACATCGTGTTTGTGTCCCAAATGGGACTCTATTCCCTAAACAGTGTACAACTTTTGATCAGAGTCCTATGGGCCCTGGACCTGGTCAAAAGTGGTGCCCTGAATAGGGAAAAGGGTACCATTTGGGATTCAGGCCAAATCTGTCCTTGCATGTTGTCACCCCCGGTCCAGGTGGGTTGCAGTCAGAGTGTGTCGACTTGCTCCAATGTGAACTGTATAATACTCCCAGCTATTTGATTCTGTGTAAAAATGTGTTGAACACTTGCCCCTCATCTAACAAAGGTTGACCGTTTAATCTGGCAGGCTAGTGCCAGCTGGGGTCAGGGTAATCCCAGTGAGCAGGGGAATTAGAGAAGGCTTATCCTCCATCCAACCCTCCATCCCTCCATCCCATACCTTCATATCTACATGTACATGTATAAACCGAAAGCTCCATTTCAGCCGCACTAAAACACCACATTGACCCGATCCATCAACCTTGCAGCTCCGACTGTATTTGTGACGCTAATTAATTACTTCACATGCGACAGGGCTGTTTTGCAAAATGATGAATGATGGGTGGAGAGAATAGGAATGGTGGTGGCGTTTTAGCGCAGCGGTGCACAGCTGGTGCTGTGTTTGTCCAGTATACCACTCTGCTACCTGGGCGCGTTTGGCGGGCTGCCTATGCACTCAAGCAGACCAAAGGATTTCATTTTCAGTGTGTAAGAGGCTTTATTGCACTTAATACAGGACTCAGTAGGCAAGCATAATCTGTCCACATTCACCGATGAGACACTATCCACTGATTCTGACTGACGACGGAGAGCGATGGAATGAAACTGGACTGGAAGAACACTTCATGAGAAGAACAGGATGAACTGACGTGTGTAATAAACTGTAATTACCAGGCCTTATTATGCCTAATTTATACTGTATGTATGCAAAGCAGGAATCCAAATGCATAAGGACTATCCTGCACCGGGACGGCAGGGTAGCCTAGTGGTTAGAGCGTTGGACTAGTTACCGGAAGTTTGCAAGTTCAACTCCCTAAGCTGACAAGGTACAACTCTGCCGTTCTGCCCCTGTAACGGATGTGAAATGGCTAGCTAGTTAGCGGTGTTCGCGCTAAATAGCGTTTCAATCGGTGACGTCACTTGCTCTGAGACCTTGAAGTAGTAGTTCCCCTTGCTCTGCAAGGGCCGCGGCTTTTGTGGAGCGATGGGTAACGATGCTTCGTGGGTGACTGTTGTTGATGTGTGCAGAGGGTCCCTGGTTCACGCACGGGTATGGGTGAGGTGACGGTCAAAAGTTATACTTTTACACCCCTGAACAGGCAGTTAACACACTGTTCATAGGCAGTCATTGAAAATAAGAATTTGTTCTTAACCTGTTACTCCTACCCCCTACTTTTTCAAACATTCTGTTAAAATTGTTCTTAACTGACTTGCCTAGTAAAATTAAATTTAAATAAATCTGTCACTTTCTGACCTTAATTCCTTAGTTTTGTCTTTGTTTTAGTATGGCCAGGGCGCGAGTTGGGGTGGGCAGTCTATGTTCCTTTTTATATAGTTTGGGATTTCTGTGTTTGGCCTGTTATGGTTCTCAATCAGAGGCAGCTGTCAATCGTTGTCCCTGATTGAGAACCATACTTAGGTAGCCTGGTTTCACTTTTGAGTGCTGGGTGATTATTTCCTGTTTAGTGTTTTTGTCTTTTACCTTATGGGACTGTTTGTTTGTTTGTTATTTATTGTTTTGTTCAGTGTTCTAGTACTTCATTAAAAGCTATGAACACTTACGACGCTGCACATTGGTCCTCCTCTTCTTCCACCACAGACGAGCTTTACAGCATCCTTCATATTTGCGGACTGCACACGTCTTCAAATTTTTGCTACGCAACTACACATTATCGCCGTTTTGCGTCGCTATTTGTAGTTCTGGCGTTGCACACTGTGTCATGCAGGTGATAGAGGACCCAAAAGCGACTTAACAGAAACAGAGTTTATTCAAATCCAAACAGGGAGTAACAGAAATCCTCTAGTCTGTAGAGGGGAATAACAAGAGAAGCGGCCACAGACTGCAGGTCGCTTCGGGTAGGCGCAGGCCGTAGTAGACAAGAGACACCTGCTCACACGCAGCATCTGATGAAGGCAAAAAACACGACAGGACAGGGCGAAACACAATCACAGCATGGTGAATACAAAACAAGGAACCGACGGGACAGGAACGGAACACAAAGGAATAAATAGGGACTCTAATCAGGGGAAAGGATCGGGAACAGGTGTGGGAAGACTAAATGATGATTAGGGGAATAGGAACAGCTGGGAGCAGGAACGGAACGATAGAGAGAGGAGAGAGAGGGAGGGGGAGAGAGAGGGATAGAAAAAGGGAACGAACCTAATAAGACCAGCAGGGGGAAACGAACAGAAGGAAAAGCAAAATGACAAGATGATATAAGACAAAACATGACACACTGCATTTTCTTTGCCTTTAGTGTCATTCTACTTGTGGCACTTGCTCAAAAAAGGGGTCATTTTAGCAGCCAATTTCATTCAAAGCTATTTTCACATATAGTCAGGGAATGTGCATGCAGGGATCAAACTCTCATCGTCAACCAACATCAAACTCCGTTGTCAAAAGCGGTCCAAAAACAGTATTAATTGGAGTGATGTGAAAACGAAAGGTTGTGTTCTATTGGGAATTACATAACTCACTTCAAGGAGCCCCTTTTACAAAATCTCTGCTCTGTTTAACACAAAGTTATTACCTGTGGGTTAAGGTGCGAGATCAGTCGAGGGACACAACAACAACAGTGAACCTGTGCTCCGTTGCTTTGGCCATCAAAACATTCCACAAAGAAACATATAGGTTTTCATCCTAAATGGCATCCTTTATCCTATGAAGTGGGCCCTATTTGCCCTGGTCGGAAGCAGTCCACTATGTAACTATCCCCCCTCCCTGGGATGGCGTCGAGCACCATCAAAGTTTCAAACACAGGGTTTGTGAAAATAAACAAATTTATCGACAGAGGCTAGGTTTGCTCCCTTTTATTTTTGATCATTTGAGCAGCCTCAGGCCATATTTTAACACCAGTTTTCAGAGTCTTGATTTGCAGCTCTGGCCATTTTTAATAATTCAGGGGTGAAACTGGAGGAGAGGATTGCGGGTGGTTTGGTTTTCTCTTACTCTCACTCAGAGATGCCTCTCTGGTTGCATCCCAAGTGGCACCATCCCCCGATATAGCGCACTACCCTATGGGCCCTGGTCAAAAGTAGGGAATGTATAGGGAACAGGGTGTCATTTGGGACGTAGAATTTTTCAGGGGTCTGGCTCCTCCTTCACACTTCTCCAGGTTCAAGTGTTGTCATGACTATTTCACATGTCAAGGGCAGACAGGAAACCTCCTACAAGATACAAGTTAAGAGGAAGAGATGTGGGAAGAAAGAGGAAAAAAAGTTTTTGCAAGGATTTCATGCTGGGAACACAAAAGAGCATATTAAACACTAAAGTTTATCAGTACAAATTATGTCTTGGATTCACAGTTCCTTTAATCTTTAGCATCTGAAAGTTGTTTCTTTTTCTCTCTTCCTCATCTCTCGGTTTTCCCCAGTCAGACGTTGAAACGAAATCCAGCCAGTACCATTGACTTTCCCGTAAAAAAGAAAAAAATATCGAGATACATCATAAAAATTTAATTACTTCTATCTCATTTCCATAAGATTCCTTAAAAAAATGTAAAATTCATTTAAAGTAAGTGGTGACTTTGTCTTTGAAGATCATGACAATTAACATGGATCAAAGCGTAGGTTCTGTAAGGATGGGATCTCATTACCATAATGAAATTAACTTGGAGACAAGAATCTAATAGGTGCAACAAAAAACGCATTAATAATATTTGAGGAAAATTATGTTTATGCTGGTAATACAACAATTATAAGAACTTGTATCCAGCTAAGAGTTTGTTAATTCACTTTTATTTTACACAGAGAACATATCAAGACCATTTATCCATTTTTATCATTTTTCACATTCGGAAGAATACCATTTATACAATATTTTTTTGCATTTCAAATGTAATCCCAAAATACACAAAGCATCATTTTGCCACCATTGTTTATTCTAGATTATGCCACATAAAATGTATCCAAATTATCATATCTATTCTAATTATTGCAATGATATTAAGTGAATAACAGCACCAATGATGAGAACTTTCTTGATTTATAGATACTTAGGGTTTCCCTGCTAAAGCTACTCTAAATAAACATTTAAAAAAATGTTTACGTAAATGTTTTATTTCCACATACACCGGATAGGTCCGGTGAAGTGTATTGTTTTACCCCGTCAGCCATAGAAGTACGGCGCCCCTGGAGCAAATTAGGTTAAGTGCCTTGCTCAAGGGCACATCGACACATTGCTTTACCTTGTCGGCTCGGGTATTTGAACCAGCAACCTTTTGGTTACTAGCCCAACTTTCTAACCGTTTGGAGCGATAGTTGGAAACATATGCCAGATACATAAATGTAGGGATTGCCAAAACATTTTACGGACATTATTAACAACACTATAATGAAAAATGTGGTGTTTCCTGAATGTTCATAGTGTTCCCTGAAGTCATAATTGCCACTTTGATGCTCCTCTATCATGGCATGAATGTGCATAGTGTCACAGTGTCATACTTAGTCTACTGCCTTTAACCTCTCCTCCTCTCCGTTCCATGGGAACTATGTGCTCCTCTCCCTGACAGAGTAAAGACCCTGTCATCCACAGCCTCAGCACTACATACAATTGAAATAAATCGTAACAGTACAGGATTGTAGTCTGAGGTTAGTTAATAGCGAACCTTCCCATCCTGAGTCGTGAAGAGGTCCAAGGAGCTAGATAGAAGAGGAGGAAGGGGAGTTGGGGAGGGGGGGGGGTCCAATGACCCAGATTTATTCTCTAAACATAAATAAATCATTAACCCACATACTTTTTCTCAAGGCTCCGAGTCCCTGATAGGTGCCTCGATAGCAGCAACAGTTTGCCGGGAGCTTTCAGAGGTCTGTTTGGGCGATGGAGTAGACGGGTGTTTCAGGCCAAGCCAAAGTATGCTCTGGAAACTACCGTGACACTGTGATTCCCATGCCCTATCGCATTCTTTCCTCAGATCCCAGGCAGTTATGCTTTTTTCCCTTACGTGCAGGCCAGGATGTAGACAAATTGAGTCCAGTGACCTATGTGGGGGCGGATTTTTGGAAAACACGTCTCTCTCCTGTCCACACACGTTCATTAGCATGTTCCCCTAGAGCAGTGTTGTTTACATGCTTTTTTAACCCCCCCCAAGATATTGGTTTTTGTATGAGGTTGGAGGGGGTGGGGGAAGATGGGTTCGTTTGTGAACCCTATACAATGGTATTTTCCTCACACGAAACAGATTTTCTCAAACAGAATTGTGACCAATAGACATTGTCACTGTATTATGATGGGTTGTGGATAAGAAACTTCGAAATTGCATTCTATAATCTGTTGCACCAGTAAGAGGAGAGGTCGGCAAATGAAGTCACCTTTCTCTCTCCAAGTCATTATGTTGTGTTGAATCAACAGGGGCGGAAGGTTCCTGGCTTGGCTGTGGGACTTTCACACCATCAACACACACGTGCACAAGTGCACGCACAGCATATTATACAGCGAAGAACACAATGACCTGTAGGTGCTCAGTTGTTGGAAGGGAATTGGTGGGCCCTGATTTTTGTATGATACTCCAAAGCCTCCATGTCCACTGGTCGTGTCTCCAACGCGGTATTATAATGCATGTTACATCGCTGGAAATATGCACTGTTTCGTTATTTTCTCTCTCTCTGTCATCCACTCATTCTTCCTCTCTTACTGATTCTTTCTCTCTCCACCTCTCCTTTGGTCACTCGATCTCCCTCCCGCTCTCTACCCCCCCCACCCGCCCTCTCTCTCATTCCTCTTGTGACCGGTGGTGGTTCAGTAGGAAGGGAAAAGGCCTGGCAGAAGAAAGGCCTTGTTAGATCTGGAGTTTTGGGCCCAGGGAAACTAATCAACGTGTTACTACTGTCACATAGAGTTAAATCCACTCTTTTTGAAGAAGGAGATATACCTCATCCTCTGCTTTGAATATTCTCCCGTGAGGCTTGTGAAATATATGCATGAATATCTGCCATGATAATATGATATTACTCAGTAAAGCAGTCGTCTCATGTAGAATGGTATTTGTGTTTACTGTCAATTGCTTTGCAGTCTTTATTTTTATGGAACAAACGCAAATATCATAAGACAAATCCATTGTTGATCATTATAATAATTACAGTATATCTATATATAGGGCTTGGAGTAGAACTGTGGAATTCAGAGGGAATTTTCAATGCTCTATAAAGTATTGAAGCTCATACTGCCCTGGTTTTTAACTTGTTACACTTCTCACCTCCCTTTCATGGCTGCATTTGCTTATTCCACTAGGCTAGTCCACAGTTCCAATATGTTCTTTCTTTAAAGTGTATTCCATCAGGTCAAAAATATATATCTTTTTTTGAAGATACACAGCTACACTTCTCAAAACTTTGATATTCCGTTAGATGTATTTTTTTTGGACATGTTGACGTTTTTAAGAAACCACAGGTTTTGATGTGATTTCCCCCTGCCTTTTTACATCATAAGTAAACATACAAAATTGCTTTAAACAGACAGGCAACATGTAAAGGACAACAGTAGGGAGCTATGATTGACGTGTTTTTTATTTTGACAGTGCTCACCCTCTTTGCTCCTGGTTTGTGATCATAAATAGTGTATGAGCTTATTAGGGAAGCCACTGCCACGTTCCCTACTAGTGTGTGTTAGTAGTGTTAGCAGCCAATTTGCCAGTACACATGTGAGACATTATTAGTCTCTCCATTTATTCTAGACTCTCTCCCTTCTTTCTGTCTTTATTACACATGCACACACACACACTCACACGCGCGCGCACGCACGCACACACACACACACATACACACGCACACAGGAGCCCACTTGTCTTCCATTACTCACTGCGAGGTAGGCATGGAAGTGTCCCAAATGGCACCCTATTTCCCATACACAGTGCCTTTGGAAAGTATTAGGACCCCATTTTGTTACGTTACAGCATTATTCTAAAATGGATCAAATCAAATAAAGTCCTCATCAATCTACACGATACCCCATAATGACAAAGCAAAAACAGGTTTATAGATTTTTTGCAAATGTATTGAAAATAAAAAACAGAAATACCATATTTACTTCAGTATTCAGACGCTTTGCTATGAAACTCGAAATTAAGCTCAGGTGCATCCTGTTTCCATTGATCATCCTTGAGATGTTTCTGCACCTTGATTGGAGTCCACCTGTGGTAAGTTAAATTCATTGACATGATTTGGAAAGGTACACACCTGTCTATATAAGGTCCCACAGTTCACAGTGCATGTCAGAACAAAAACCAAGCCATGAGGTCGAAGGAATAGTTGGTAGAGCTCCGAGACAGGATTGTGTTGAGGCACAGATCTCGGGAAGGGTACCAAAAAATGTTTGCGGCATTCAATGTCCCCAAGAACATTGTGGCCTCCATCATTCTGAAATAGAAGAAGTTTAGAACCACCAAGAATCTTCCTAGAGCTGGCCCCCCAGCCAAACTGAGCAATCAGGGGAGAAGGGCCTTGGTCAGGGAGGTGACCAAGAACCCGATGGTCACTCTGCCAGAGCTCTAAAGTTCCTCTGTGGAGATGAGAGAACCTTCCAGAAAGACAACCATCTCTGCAGCACTCCACCAATCAGGCCTTTATGGTAGAGTGGCCTGACGGAAGACACTCTGCCAAAAGACACCTAAATAAAGACTTGCAGTCCATGAGAAACAAGAATCTCTGGTCTGATGAAACCAAGATTGAACTCTATGGCCTGAATGCCAATCGTCACGTCTGGAGGAAACCTGGCACCATCCCTATGGTGAAGCATTGCGGTGGCAGCATCATGCTGTGGGGATGTTTTTCAGCACCAGGGACTGGGAGACTAGTCGGAATCGAGGCATAAATGAACAGAGCAAAGTACAGAGAGATCCTTGATGAAAACCTGCTCCAGAGCACTCAAGACCTCAGGCTGGGCGAAGATTCACTTTCCAAAAGGACAACGACCCTGACCACACAGCCAAGACAACGCAGGAGTGGCTTCAGGGCAAGTCTCTGAATGCCCTTGAGTGGCCCAGCCAGAGTCCAGACTTGAACGTGATCGAATATCTCTGGAGAGACCTGAAAATAGCTGTGCAGCGACGCTCCCCATCCAACCTGACAGAGCTTGAGAGAATCTTCAGAGAAGAATGGGAGAGACTCCCCAAACACAGGTGTGCCGAGCTTATAGCGTCATAACCAAGAAGACTTGAGGCTGTAATCGCTGCCAAAGGTGCTTCAACAATGTACTGAATGAAGGGCCTGAATACTTACGTAAATGTGATACTTCAGTTTTATTTTCAATACATTTGCAAACATTTCTAAAAATCTGCTTTGTCATTATGTGGTGTTGTGTGTAGATTGATGAGGAAAATAAACGTTGTAATCAATTTTAGAATAAGGCTGTAACGTAACAAAATGTGGAAAAAGTCAAGGGGTCTGAATACTTTCCAAATGCGCTGTAGATGGTGCACTACTTTTGATGTGGGCCTATAGGGTTCTGGTCAAAAATAGTACACTATATCGGAAATAGGGTGCAATTTGGGATGCAGTCTATTAAAAAAGGAAATTCTCAGGATTTCCCCCCAGAAATATACATTATTCCTTGATTCTTCCCTCAATAATTCCAAACAAGGCATACCTTTTATGCTTTTTTAGCTATCGCAAAGCATTATGCTGTGTGTGTAACCGTTCAGAAATTGTCCCATCTTCTGAAGGTTGTGAATGTGAAGAGTTACCTTATGTAGTTTTCCTTCTGGAAAAATGACTCTTTCTTGTTTAACTTATTCTTGTTTAACTTATATTTATCTACCTGGGTTGGACTCTGACAGAGCATGACAGAGAGACAGACACAAGGCCATCTCTCTCTAAGAGGAGTATTGGTACCAACGTCACACCTTTTCTCCCATTGGTCATCCCTCCAGGAGTGGCAGGAGAGGTGAGGGACATAATTGTTCCTTGATGGCCTCTCTAAAAGGATGTCGGTAGGAGGTGGAGATGGAGAGGTGATCAGATTCCGGGGGTCCCCAGAGGTAGATTTGCGAGTGGAGCTCGTCGGATTCACCTCTCCCTGACACCAACACTGGGCTGGAGCCTGAGAGTCAGCCGTTGGTCAAGTAAAGTGTTCTCCTGGGTTCAAATACTATTTAAAATTGTTTCAATACTTTGATTTTTTTCCGCTTTCGCCTGTCTTGACTGGCAGAATTAAACGTTTTTCGGAGTATTCTATTGGTCCATTGAGCCCAGACAAGCTCAATCAGTCACAGAGAAATGATTTCAAATCATTTCAAATAATGTTTGAACCCAGGTATGCTGGGGAGAGACATGCAGGCAGGGAGTGAGTGAACAGACCTGACCATGACATGACATCCACAGAGATCATTTGATGCTAGGGATCTCTAGGGGCTCTCTGGTGTGGAGTCACTGGGTCAAAGCTGCAGTTTTACAGTACTGATGGGTTCAGAACACAACAGGGAGCAGAGCCCCTCCCAAGTACAGACACGCCATGTCTTGCAGCTCCAGCACAATATAATAAGAAATAAAACATATGAGCTTAATAAATAAGAGATGTATCATTTAACACCGTCTGCAAATATAAATTGCGATCTATTCATGCGGTAATCTTTGAACTGGACAATTGCAGAGGAACCGAGCCCAATCTTTGTGTCACCTATTCAAAAGCAAGGGCAGTGGCTTTTCGTACCGTGCACATTTTAGGACACCCTCAAGCCACACGTCTCACCGTGTAGGTTGACTTAGTGGTGTCAACCCCAACAACTAATAAGATTAATATTTGAAGGAACGGATTCATCTTTGACTGGCTGGGTTTCTCTTTAAAACAGCATCCCACAGATGCTGACGTCAACCCAGTAGATGCCCTCTAATGATAATGACTCCACTGACACTTAAAGGGGAAGTTCAAAGTTTTACATCTTGATATGAGATGGTTCCTAGTAGTTGTCTTTGTGGCTAAAGTTAGCTGAAGTTATTGTGGCTGTTTTGAGAAAACCGAACCATGGGCTACAGTTTCTTCTGGCCCATAGAACCATATAATCAAGTTGTAAGATCCTGAACTTCCCCTTTAATATTTTCTCAACCTGTATTTTATTGAGTCAATACTCCTGACTGTGCAGGTATCGCCATTCCTCTTGACGGTTTCCTGTGGTTCCGATGTCATTTTAATGTGTGGAAAAATCTGGTGAAACTTATAAAAGAGGAACCACAGCAGAATATCGTCTCCAGACCATCCCCAAACCTGTTATTAAATGGGAATTCAAACAGCTATTTAATTTAGACAGGACCAAGGAAAGGTTGCTTGGGTTTGTCTTTACAGTGTTTTCACTGCCAATATTACAGCTGAAACGTTATTTTACCTCAACCATAGAATTAAACTGTACACACACACACACACACACACACACACACACACACACACACACACACACACACACACACACACACACACACACACACACACACACACACACACACACACACACACACACACACACACACACACACACACACACACACACACACACACACACACACATGCTGACACTCACTGATTTGTAAATGACCCCTCAGGTCTTGCAAGAGTCTTATGGGGGACATTTGTTGTGGAAGCAGGAATGTAGTGGTGCTGAAGAACGTAATCTATCAAACTCTGTAGAGGATGTCCAGTTGGTGGCTCCGTCAAGCCTAGGATAGTCTTTTGTTCAAACACCTTTAATAATTAAACACTTTCCCAGCCCCTCAGGGCTCATGAGATTGACGACTTTTGTGGGGGAAAAAACCCTCCTCTCTACCGATTCCCATATAAGCTGGAACACTTCTTGGAGAAAAGGTATAGTGTTGTATCACCTAATGTATCTTCAATATGCTGAAACTCTCCTGAGTCCTGGACGTTGTGTACTTCTCAACATTACCAAAAGCCACCAGAGGCAGAATAATGAGAAAAAAAGTGAGAGAACAGCTGTCTTATAAAGAGCTGCCTCCCACCGTCACAACCCCTCTCTCTTTTTTTATTTTTATCTTTATTTAACCAGGCAAGTCAGTTAAGAACATATTCTTATTTTCAATGACGGCCTGGGAACAGTGGGTTAACTGCCTGTTCAGGGGCAGAATGACAGATTTGTACCTTGTCAGCTTGGGGGTTTGAACTCGCAACCTTCCGGTTACTAGTCCAACGCTCTAACCACTAGGCTATGCTGCCACCTCTCTCTCTCTCTCTCTCTCTCTCTCTCTCTCTCTCTCTCTCTCTCTCTCTCTCTCTCTCTCTCTCTCTCTCTCTCTCTCTCTCTCTCTCTCTCTCTCTCTCTCTCTCTCTCTCTCTCTCTCTCTCTCTCTCTCTCTCTCTCTCTCTCTCTCTCTCTCTCTCTCTCTCTCTCTCTCTCTCTCTCTCACTCACTCACTCACTCACTCACTCACTCACTCACTCACTCACTCACTCACTCACTCACTCACTCACTCACTCACTCACTCACTCACTCCCTGGACCCTTTAGCTCTAAAATCTCTCACATACTTGGATCAGAAGACATGCATTTTTTGTGCTCTCTCTCTCTCTCTCTCTCTTGCTCTCTCTCCCTACTTCTTTCACCCCCTCATGTCCTACTAGAGGATTTCAACTCTCAACTCTTTAAACTTGCATTATTATGTATGGACCTAATATCTCTTGAGGTATTCATATTGTTGAGTGTAGGAAATCATCATAGTACCAAATGGACATATTTTCTTCCCTAGATTTTCCCAAAATTCGTATTGCCTTCTGTTATTTCTCGGAGAGAAAGGACAAACAAGAAAGAAATACCAAGTGGATGAGTCACATCTGAATAGTTTCTAAGGTAAATACAACTCCCAACTCTTTCCTATCAATTGAGTAGAGTGCGGGCACTATATTTCTGTGGATAAACAAACAATGGAAGCATCCCAAATGGTACCCTACTCCCTATATAGTGCACTACTGTTGACCAGAGCCCTAGGGTGCAGTGGTGCACTATATAGGTAGTAGGGCGCCATTTGTGACGCACACCATGTTTGCCACGATAACTTTCAATAAATGACCTACTCACATATTTGAGAGCTAATATTTATCAGGAAATCTGCCGAGCGACCGCAGCCAGGCCAACTAAACAAATATTGAGCTTCAACATCTCTTAAAACAACATACATGCAAAACCAAGTGTACACACATGATGCTGCCCAGCCACCACACCAGCAACTTCTGCAACAGAATGTTGCTTCAACAAACACTGATTCAAACTGTTATTATTCAAGACAGAAAGTATCAATTCTATTTTTCTTTAGTGGCTGTAGCTGTAGTGAAGTGTACTCTCATATTATATACAGCTCTGCGCAACTGTGTGTGCACACAAGTCTCAATATCAAAGGCTGTGCAGTAAGAGCTTGGGGTGGTCTCCATCTCTTGGTTGATGAGTGCTTCATAAGTCCCCTCTGTGATGAGTTCTCTCTTTCCTTATCATGTATATGCAGAAACAGGGGAATGCCACTAGGGAAGACTGGGGTTATGATATGGGTCTGCACTGGAATCTAGGTCACAAGCTTAATTGTATTTTCGGGCATTTTGTACTTTTTAAGGCCCAGTCTTGATCTCGGAGAGGAGCGAGTGAGACAGAGAGAAAAAAAGAGGGCTGACCGTCCGTTCTATGCAGCAGGAAAGAAATCAACAGAAGAAATAAGGAGGCAATGATTGTGGGCCCAGGCCTTGGCCGACACTTCTCCTACGTCTGCCTGTCAACACTGTGGACGGCGGTGTGTATGACAGATTGGACAAGAGGGAGGGAGCAGAGATCCTTAAAGAGCTTTGCATTGTAACTTTTGACACGCGTAATAATGCAAATCTATATGTTACATGTGGTTACGTCTACACTACCTACCCTTTAAGCTCTCCTTTTGTGTGTAACATGGGCAGTCTCTTGACAGCTGGGTTCTGATTGGACGTTTCCGGCAGGTTCCGGCAGGTCATGTATATGTCAGCCTGGCTGTCATTACTTATGACGTTTACAGCCGTCTTACAGGGAGTACAGTCCTGGCTGCTCTAGCAATATGACATCACAGTGGCTAGTTGTTAGCAGACTTCAGTTCAAATACTATTTGAAGTCATTTTAAATACTGTATGTGTTTGAATTAGCTTACCTGGCTTAATGTACAAATAGAATTGTCCCAAAACAGCTCGATGTTAAAGGTGAACTGCATGGAGAGAGTGGAAGTAATATTAACTAAATTACCTAGAGTGGGGGGGGAGAGTCAGATATGAACAAACATGCTATTACCTACATACATACAGTGTAGGTACTGTATATTTATTAAAATGATCATGGTAGACTATATTCCTGTCATAGCCTACTGAAAAACCTGGTATTTAAAAAGTAGGATGCCCACTACGCTGAATAACTACAGGACTACATTGATGTAATTCTAGTTCCTGTAATTTATTCTCACATATACAGTATGTAACATAGTTCATATATGTATTAACTGAAGTAAACTAAATACAATTAACAATGGTGTGTGTAGTCAGTAATCAGTGGTGTAAGTGAGTGGTTGTGTGCATAAATGTGATAATGCGGGTTGTTGAAAGGTGCCAAAGCAAACAATAAAACCCCCCGCCACAACCAAAATCTAACAGTGTGTCTGCATGGAGAGAGTCTCCTCAATGAATGGGGGAAGAGGTGCATTTATGCCGGGACACACCCGGGCCCAGGTGTGTCCCATTTCGCTGACGACCCTCCCGGCTCCGCCCACCGACATCCTATTAAGGAAAACAAGAGCAAAGAGAAAGAACTCGGCAGACAGAGTGGGAGGGTCATCATATGCTCCAAAAAAGTTTTAGTCCAATTATATGTTTAAATCAGTGCTCATTACTAACATATACATCATCTCCGTGTTTCAATTAATATTCAAATGATGTATAACATTTTGCATGCAAATTGATAATATATTCAGGATTAGGTATATTGCAGTTAAATCTATCTCTATCCAGGCAGAATGTACCTAGCTTGCCCTTAATAAGCTGTGCTCCTAGTAATGCTCCTGAACTTATTATAATGCAATATGCACAAGCAAAAGCATCACCAAATCCGTAATGTTATTTCTTGGCAATTAACATAGAGTAGAACATACAGACCCTGAGTTAATTTGCACAGACACTTGCATATAATGCAAAACAGAACGAGTAAACAGGCCCAGTGACTTCCACAAACACTGGAGCCAGTCAAGTGTTTCAAATCTAATTTAAATATATTGAATGTTTACTTTGTCCATTTTGCTAAAATGACTTAGCTGTATTAGAGCTAAATGGAAAATATCGGGCTTTGTATTGTAACTGACTGGGGAGCAGGAAGACCTTTGTCAATGTTGGGTAGCTAGCCAGCTCACTGTCCACGCAATTTATATGTTATCCCATCCTCAAGGGACTTCAATTAGACAGGTACCTTGGTCTAGATCCACAACTCCCCACAGGCCTTCCCTGTCACATTGAACCATGAAGTTGCGCTCAGTTAATATTCCAGGGGAAGTGAAGATCCATAAAGTTTCTCCTATAAAACACACGGGCTCTGTAACGTCCAAATAACAGCACTAAATAAGAGGCTTACACCTGTACAACATGCAGGTCTGCTGGGTGTTGAGGACCAGGATATGGATGTGTTTTCTCCCTCCTGCTCTTCTGGCTGCCTCAGACAGTTGTAAATGCCTTGAGTAAAAAATACTGAGTGCTGTTAATGGATAGGTTTATTTTAAAGCATGCCATCTGCTATCAATCACAGAGAGGTATGGGAGCGCAAGTTTGCTAAAGTCCCCTCTCCTTTCCTTCACCGCCCGCCGGCCCGATAAAGACAGGACTTCACTGCTCGGGGAACGACTGGATCCCCAGGAGAATAAAACATCAAACCCACTCAGCAGCTCCACTAACAATAATAAAAACGCCTCGGCTTAAAGGTGACATTCCCAATTTACGATTATTTGTGTCTATAAAGTGTATTCTTTGGCTCCTGACTCATTCCCTCTGTCTCGTTGCACAAGAACAATACATTAAGGATGCTGAGGGTAAATGGAAATTCTACCTGTTTTATTAAACCAACAGCCAGTACCTGAGACTTTCAATTTGGTCTGGGTTGACCTCCAAGGAAACATTTCTCTCCCCTGTCGTCTACCTTCCCTCTCACTTATTCAATTCCTTTTTTACATTGACTGCCCTCCTGCGAGACCGGGCCACAGCAGCATTAATGGATGAGCTTGAACCGTGCTGAAATAGAGAGGGGGAGAAGACTGTAGATCTCGTCTTCTGTAGAAGATTTACTCCGGCTATAAGACGGATGAAATCAGACCTTTGTATCTCTTTTTAGTGATCTTTCTCTCTCTCTCTCTCTCTCTCTCTGAAGGGCAATACTGGAGGAGGAAAATGTGATAAAGAGACAGATATCAGAGGAGAACAAACATCAGATGATTGGGTGGTGTTAAACGAATCAACATGGTCTGTGATCAACAAAGGGGATATGACCCAGCAATATTTGTCTGTGTCTAACCTTTCTTTCAACACCTGCGTGTAACACAAATTAGGATCTAATGTTCTGCTCTAGAACCTTGCGCTGTATTATATTCTGGAACATATCACAGACTACCAGTACAACCATCTTTAAATAATGAGATTCCAGGGAAAAGCCATTGAACGTTTCCTGGATAGGACCCAGACATTTGTTCACTCCACTACTTACTACACCCTGTTTCTCAGAAGAGGTGATGGCACATAAAGTACTATGAAATATGGCGAGAGTGAAACGGTGGTCTGAGGCACAGCCAAGTTCTTATTGAGTTATGGACATTTCTCTTCTATGCTTTCAAGAGCAGTCTGTCTCCTTGTGATGGAATTCTCACACTTAACTCCATCAATGTAAATGGGCTTTTCTACATTAATAACCCCTCATTCAATACTTTTGCTTTATAGAAGGCATAGGAAGCATGGCTGGCGAGAAAATCATGCATACATTTATTGTGCCATTTATTGTTGGTGAAAAACAAGCATGTTAAATCCAAGCCTCACCTCAACACTTACCTTGTGATGTGGCCCTTTACACAACAGTCAACTTGCTTGATTTTTGTCAGGCTGTGTTTGACTTGTGAGTGAGGGTTTCATAATAGGACGACGTGGAGATCAATATGTCAAAGCGCTACGCTCCTAGGAGCTAGCGAAGGTGAGTGAGTTTGAGTTTTTTTTTTTTTTTACAAGTGTTTGAAACATATTGCATATCAAGGACTATTCAATGCCGGTCTGACCAATAACAATCCCCACTTCAAGATTGTTTTGATCACGCGGACTGGGGTATGTTCTGGGTAGCTTCTGATAATAACACCGGCGAATACATTATTTGGGCCCTAATTGGATAGAGGATGTGCAGCAGGGAGATCAAAGATGCATTCGCGTGAGTTAGTGACAGCCATGCCACTGTGTGGCAGACTAATTAAGACTGGCACTATTCATAAACACATTTCATAGACTTTAACTTACATTGTATGTTTGGGACGCCAACTTCGACATATCTCCTATAACAATTTTTATACAAATCATATCAAGTTACGTAGAAAATCTCAGAGGTTCAGAGGCAAAACTGTAAGTTGATTTGAACAACCTGATTATTGCTTACCATTGCATTGATGATTGACCCTATCAGTGTGACTAGTTGAATGTGTCATCTTTGTTGAAATCGAAATCTTTTTCAAAATGGTGGCATGCATGGAGGACGAGGATGGGGTTTACTTTGACAGGGATGTAGGGGACTAACAAATAATGCCATCTACCATGTTGCCTATGTCTTATAACCGTATAACCTATTACCGGATGTTTGGAGGGTTGAACTATTTTACCAAAACAGATTGACAGGAACAGTAGTTGTGTCTAATTGTATGAAACTAAAGAAGATCACAAAACTGCAGATGAAAGAAGTGCTTTGTTACACCTACGGTGCTGGAGGAAATATTTTTGACTTGTTATTACGGATCCCGTAATCCAATACTTCTGTTTGTATATTGTTGTTGCATTCATGACGGAAGTCTGTAAATATATGCATATAAATTTAAAGAATGTACCAATTTCTTTCACAGCCAAATTGCCAATCATCATGATTGTACCCCATGGTCATAATAATGTTGAAATAATAAATAATAATACCATTTGCACAATTAAAGGGGAGAAGAACGACAGTCACATTCACCTCATAGCTAGTTCGTAATAGAAAGAAGCAAAAATCAACCCATAAATAATGAATATGATCGTGATTATTCTCTTTCTGATTTACATAATAATTGTTGAAATTATAGTCATTTTCTTCGTTTCCAACAAGACTGGCATAGCGTAGGTTACCTTCTTGCTTTCAAAGTACACAAATGAAAAATAATAAATTGGGCCTTATGAGCAAACGCTCTTCATGTATAATTAATGGTGTGGGTCACACGGTACTATGCAAGATGCAAGTTTCTGTAAATGAGCATACGTGTTACACTGGCAATGTGGAACAGTTATGCACTGTCATTGCACTGCCCAAGACCCAAGACCCAAGACATTTGAATTTGAATGCCCTAGGTCGCAGCTAAAGAGAGTGAGTGAATCTTAGTTGTTGTATAACAGAGATATTGAATGACCTATAGGTCGCTGCTAGAGAGAGAGAGAGAGAGAGAGAGAGAGAGAGAGAGAGAGAGAGAGAGAGAGAGAGAGAGAGTACTGTAAATGTTAGCTGTTGTCTAACAGAACTCGCTCGCCCACTTTATTCCCAAAGAAAACATTAACCAGGTGACTTATCATAAAACTCTGCAGCCTGACCTTTTAATGTCTGTGTCATTGATTGCGTGTCGTGGTACACTCTCCATCCCAAGGTGATAGATTATTCAATTAACTATTGACCTTTCTCGAGGACACATTTGTCGATGAAAATGCTTTTATGACAGCCGTGCGTTTACAAACAGAAGGAAGGACGGATGCTGAGCTTTGATTTGGGTGTTTACAGGGTGAATTAAGATGTTTTTCTTCCCTCTGATGACTTCTGACTTCACACTGTAATAATGAGTTGAAGAATAAGAATTTTGTCTCTCCGTATGGATAACATTGCAGAGAAGCTATGGAGCTACGGTGGTGCTCTAGCGATCTGTATTCTGTAAGTTCACATCTTGGCAGGCTACTGTATATAATATTCTCTCCTGGATTTATACAGCGTGCTTGTCCTTTAACTCAGACATATTTCATTACGAATATTGTGCTCTAACGTGTCCCTGTGTTCTGCATTGCACTGTTAGAGATGGGCATTTGCGTTCGTAGCTCCAGCATAAGTGCATATTGATGAATCATAGTCTAGTCGAGTCCCCATTTCCTGCTGCTGAAGTTGCTTTGACATAAGTTCCTTTATGTCACGGTGCGATGAGAGAGATATTTATAAACCACTTTATACCAAGTGCTGGTAAAACCATGTATTTGCTTTGATGGTCAGTTGGTGGTAAAGTTAAATGTAATGTAATTCAAGTGTATAGGTGCACATTGTTCGACAGCAGTTACAACAGTGATACCTGTTTTGCAGTTTCTGTAACTAAATTGGACAAAAAATATAAACGCAACATGCAACAATTTCAAACATTTTACTGAGTTACAGTTCATATAAGGAAATCAGTCAATGTAAATGAATTCGTTAGGCCCTAATCTATGGATTGCACTGGATAGGGAATACAGATGTGCATCTGTTGTCACAGATACCTTACAAAAAATGTAGGGCATGGATCAGAAAACCAGTCAGTATCTGGTGTAACCACCATTTGCCTCGTGCAGCGCGACACATCTCCTTCAGGCTGTTGATTGTGGCCTGTGGAATGTTGTCCTACTCCTATTCAATGACAGTGCAAAGTTGCAGGATATTGGCGGGAAGTGTAACACACTGTCGATCCAGAGTTGTCGATCCTGAGGTGATGGCGGCAGATGAATGGCACGACAACGGCCTCAGGATCTCGGGCACGGTAACTTCTGTGCATTCCAATTGCAATCGATAAAATGCAATTGTGTTCGTTGTCTGGAGTTTATGCCTGCCTGCCCATACCATAAACCCACCGCCACCGTGGGGCTCCCTGTTCACAGCGTTGACATCAGCAAACCGCTCGCCCACGCAACGAGGCCTGTGGTCATATACCGGTCAGACGTACTGCCAAACTCTTTAAAACGACATTGGAGGCTGCTTATGGTAGAGAAAATAACATAACATTCTCTGGCCACAGCTCAGTTGGGCATTCTTGCAGTCAGCATGGCAATTGCACACTCCGTGGCATTGTGTTGTGTGACAAAACTGCACATTTTAGAGTGGCCTTTTATTGTCCCCAGCACAAGTTGCACCTGTGTAATGATCATGCTTTTTAATCAGCTTTTTGATATGCCACACCTGTCAGGCGGATGGATTATCTTGGCTAAGGAGAAATTCTCACTAACAGAGATGAAAACACATTGCTGAGAGAAATAAGCTTTTTGAGCATATGGAACATTTCTGGGATCTTTTATTTCAGCTCATGAATCATGGGACTAACACTTTGTTGCATTTATATTTTTGATCAGTGCATGTTGTGAACTGTGCATGTTGTGAACTGTGCATGTTGTGAACTGTGCATGTTGTGAACTGTGCATGTTGTGAACTGTGCGTGTGAGTTTATTCTTGTGACTGCAACATTCTGTACTGTACCATTGCCCTTTTCATCTTGACATTGTTTGCCTTCGAGTTACCGTTTGGAATGAGATGTTCGACGAGCAGGTGTCTACCTCATTTTGGTCATGTAGTGTACACAAGCAGATTGTTGTTGTCAGTGTCAAAGTTGTAGCTAGATTTCTTGCATAATTGGTTTTACTGTATGAAACATGTTTCCTTCTTGAAGGAGGTGCATTGGCAATGCATGTAAAGATCCAGTACCATTTTACAGTCTATTACTGTAGTTGTTGTCATTAATATTTATTGGCCTTCATTTTGATTTCCGCAGGTTGTCAAACTACAGTTACAGGCAAGCCATTCACGGCATCACAGATAGACAGAAACCAGGTGCGCGTTCCAAATGGCACCCTATTTCCCTATGGACCCTGGTCAAATATAGTGCACTGTGTAGGGAATAGGGGGCCATTTGGGAAGCAACCCTAGCCATCTGTGGCCCTGTGCCACATGACTCTCCTCTCCTGCTCAGCTCAGGGAAGTAGCATCTTACTCCTGTCCTCATTGTTGAAAAAGGATGTGACAAGGAGATATTTCTGTGGAGATAAATATTTAATAGCTCACGCTGACTTATTCATGTTCTATGGGCCTACTCCCGCGTGTTCTTCCCCACACCTGTCACATCCCTCTCACCAAAAACACGGAGTCATAAAAGGGAAGCCATAACTTTACTTTCAGCCAAAGAGACATCTTGATCCAGTTAAGTGATATTCCAGACCCAGAATAGCGTAGTGGTGGATGAATGGCTTGTACAGTACAGGGATATTATGATAGATATCTATTAGTGCGCACACCTCTTAAATATCATCCTCCCTAGCAGTTTTGACAGGAGCGACTTTTTCCCTTGTCAAAGCCAATCGGTTGCGGAGGGATGGGGGGATTGAACCAAAGTGACAGGACAGGACGGTTGCAATTACTGATGAAGGGAGAAAGTGTCGAACAGGATGCAACGGGCATCTATTTGCGATGTTTGATGTGATTTATCCGACGGACGGACGGACGGACGGACGGGCGGACAACGCCGGGATTGGGGTGTGTTTAAAACGGTGCTCGAACATGAACTGCCCTCGGAAAAGTGACGAGTCGTTCCCCTTGACATTATTGACGGACTTGTCTAATCAATTTGACTTGTCTGGAAAGCGGCTCCGGATCTGCCGTCATATTATGACAGGGGCCGGGATTGACAGTACATCATAACTACCTAATCCAAATTCTTTCCTCCTTCTCCCGCAGAGTGGAGGGGAAAGGCTGGCTAGGATGGCGTAGACCTGGAAACTGGATAGGATAAATCACCTTAGCCCAAATGTCTCTAGTCAAAAGGAGTGCACTATATAGGAAATAGGGTACCGTTTGGAATACAGAACACACGGGACTCACAGGACACACGGCACTCACATACTCTAGCAGTTTGGAATGTCTGACTATACTAACCAGTCAGTAACTCTGAGAGATCTCTTCATTTCAGTAGAAATTCTATAACATGTTGTGTTTTTATATAGAATCCTACTGGATTTGTGCCCTAGTGGTGGCAATGTTGCTATCATATGTGTCTGTCAGGGCTTTACGATATCCTTAGTTGATATAAACATCCACTTGAGTAGGAGATGCAGGATCGTTTCAACTGCAGCTCCTCTGTTAGTTTTTTTTTGGAGTGGACGATTATTTATCTTTCATCTCTTTTTCTCTTCCCTTATATAGACTGCAGAGTGTCACAAATTGGAACGCTTCTGCAGCTGAATGCTAGCTCATATTTACTGACTTTTACAGAACATAATGGATTGAACTCTACTCTAAGTAGCATGCTACAGATCTGTTCTGGCAGCAGAATGGGCAATTCTACACACTGCCCATTTAACCTAAAACAACAACAAAGGAATACATATATACGCTGCTCAGAAAAATAAAGGGAACACTAAAATAACACATCCTAGATCTGAATGAATGAAATATTCTTAGTAAATACTTTTTTCTTTACATAGTTGAATGTGCTGACAACAAAATCACACAGAAATGATCAATGGAAATCAAATTGATCAAGCCATGGAGGTCTGGATTTGGAGTCACACTCAAAATTAAAGTGGAAAACGACACGACACGCTGATCCAACTTTGATGTGATGTCCTTAAAACAAGTCAAAATGAGGTGCAGTAGTGTGTGTGGCCTCCACGTGCCTGTATGACCTCCCTACAACGCCTGGGTCTCCTGAGGGATCTCTTCCCAGACCTGGACTAAAGCATCCGCCAACTCCTGGACAGTCTGTGGTACAATGTGGCGTTGGTGGATGGAGCGAGACATGATGTCCCAGATGTGCTCAATTGGATTCAGGTCTGGGGAACGGACGGGCCAGTCCATAGCATCAATGCCTTCCTCTTGCAGGAACTGCTGACACACTCCAGCCACATGAGGTCTAGCATTGTCTTGCATTGTCTTGCATTTAAACGTGTTAACCCTCGCAAGGCTGCAGGCCCAGACGGCATCCCCAGCCGCGCCCTCCGAGCATGCGCAGACCAGCTGGCCGGTGTGTTTACGGACATATTCAATCAATCCCTATACCAGTCTGCTGTTCCCACATGCTTCAAGAGGGCCACCATTGTTCCTGTTCCCAAGAAAGCTAAGGTAACTGAGCTAAACGACTACCGCCCCGTAGCACTCACTTCCGTCATCATGAAGTGCTTTGAGAGACTAGTCAAGGACCATATCACCTCCACCCTACCTGACACCCTAGACCCACTCCAATTTGCTTACCGCCCAAATAGGTCCACAGACGATGCAATCTCAACCACACTGCACACTGCCCTAACCCACCTGGACAAGAGGAATACCTATGTGAGAATGCTGTTCATCGACTACAGCTCGGCATTCAACACCATAGTACCCTCCAAGCTCGTCATCAAGCTCGAGACCCTGGGTCTCGACCCCGCCCTGTGCAACTGGGTACTGGACTTCCTGACGGGCCGCCCCAGGTGGTGAGGGTAGGCAACAACATCTCCTCCCTGCTGATCCTCAACACGGGGGCCCCACAAGGGTGCGTTCTGAGCCCTCTCCTGTACTCCCTGTTCACCCACGACTGCGTGGCCACGCACGCCTCCAACTCAATCATCAAGTTTGCGGACGACACAACAGTGGTAGGCTTGATTACCAACAACGACGAGACGGCCTACAGGGAGGAGGTGAGGGCCCTTGGAGTGTGGTGTCAGGAAAATAACCTCACACTCAACGTCAACAAAACTAAGGAGATGATTGTGGACTTCAGGAAACAGCAGAGGGAACACCCCCTATCCACATCGATGGAACAGTAGTGGAGAGGGTAGCTAGTTTTAAGTTCCTCGGCATACACATCACAGACAAACTGAATTGGTCCACTCACACTGACAGCGTCGTGAAGAAGGCGCAGCAGCGCCTATTCAACCTCAGGAGGCTGAAGAAATTCGGCTTGTCACCAAAAGCACTCACAAACTTCTACAGATGCACAATCGAGAGCATCCTGGCGGGCTGTATCACCGCCTGGTACGGCAACTGCTCCGCCCTCAACCGTAAGGCTCTCCAGAGGGTAGTGAGGACTGCACAACGCATCACCGGGGGCAAACTACCTGCCCTCCAGGACACCTACACCACCCGTTGTTACAGGAAGGCCATAAAGATCATCAAGGACATCAACCACCCGAACCACTGCCTGTTCACCCCGCTATCATCCAGAAGGCGAGGTCAGTACAGGTGCATCAAAGCTGGGACCGAGAGACTGAAAAACAGCTTCTATCTCAAGGCCATCAGACTGTTAAATAGCCACCACTAACATTGAGTGGCTGCTGCCAACACACTGTCATTGACACTGACCCAACTCCAGCCATTTTAATAATGGGAATTGATGGGAAATGATGTAAATATATCACTAGCCACTTTAAACAATGCTACCTTATATAATGTTACTTACCCTACATTATTCATCTCATATACATATGTATATACTGTACTCTACAACATCGACTGCATCCTTATGTAACACATGTATCACTAGCCACTTTAACTATGCCACTTTGTTTACTTTGTCTACACACTCATCTCATATGTATATACTGTACTCGATACCATCTACTGTATGCTGCTCTGTACCATCACTCATTCATATATCCTTATGTACATGTTCCTTATCCCCTTACACTGTGTATAAGACTGTAGTTTTGGAATTGTTAGTTAGATTACTTGTTGGTTATCACTGCATTGTCGGAACTAGAAGCACAAGCATTTCGCTACACTCGCATTAACATCTGCTAACCATGTGTATGTGACAAATAAAATTTGATTTGATTTGATTTGATTCGATTAGGAGGAACCCAGGGCCAACCGCACCAGCATATGGTCTCACAAGGGGTCTGAGGATCTCATCTCGGTACCTAATGGCAGTCAGGCTACCTCTGGCGAGCAAATGGAGGGCTGTGCGGCCCGCCCAAAGAAATGCCACCCCACACCATGACTGACCCACTGCCAAACCTGTCATGCTGGAGGATGTTGCAGGCAGCAGAACGTTCTCTACGGCGTCTCCAGACTCTGTCACGTCTGTCATGTGCTCAGTGTGAACCTGCTTTCATCTGTGAAGAGCACAGGGCGCCAGTGGCGAATTTGCCAATCTTGGTGTTCTCTGGCAAATGCCAAACGTCCTGCACAGTGTTGGGCTGTAAGCACAACCCCCACCTGTGGACTTCGGGCCCTCATACCACCCTCATGAAGTCTGTTTCTGACCGTTTGAGCAGACACATGCACATTTGTGGCCTGCTGGAGGTCATTTTGCAGGGCTCTGGCAGTGCTCCTCCTTGCACAAAGGCGGAGGTAGTTGTCCTGCTGTTGCCCTCCTACAGCCGCCTCCACGTCTCCTGATGTACTGGCCTGTCTCCTGGTAGCACCTCCATGCTCTGGACACTATGCTGACAGACACAGCAAACCTTCTTGCCACAGCTCGCATTGATGTGCCATCCTGGATGAGCTGCACTACCTGAGCCACTTGTGTGGGTTGTGGACTCCATCTCATGCTACCACTAGAGTGAAAGCACTGCCAGCATTCAAAAGTGACCAAAACATCAGCCAGGAAGCATAGGAACTGAGAAGTGGCCTGGTCACTACCTGCAGAACCACTCCTTTATTGGGGCTGTCTTGCTAAATGCCTATAATTTCCACCCGTTGTCTATTCCATTTCCACAACAGCATGTGAAATTTATTGTCAGTCAGTGTTGCTTCCTACATGGACAGTTTGATTACACAGAAGTGTGATTGACTTGGAGTTGCATTGTGTTGTTTAAGTGTTCCCTTTATTTTTTTTGAGCAGTGTACATATATCAAACATATAGATAGTTTTTAATTTAAAGGCATACAACCTATTTTTTGTTGCCAGGTGCATAGTAGACAGTAGCTGCTCATCAGACCACATCTGTAAGCGGATCAATATTTGATGATAACGAAACAATCTGGACGCTAGTTTTGAAACAACAAGGAAATGTTTTGCGCTCATCATGAACCTGTGTCATAGGCAGGTTTATAGAGTATCATAAAGAATGCATGTACATTGGTTTAAAATCTAACCCTGGCTCATGCATTTTTAAACACAAAATACAGGAGTAACTATTTAAAAATACATCTTTTATATGTCTATTCTTGCATGGTGAACCCTTGTAAATAAACTAAAAATATACTATAGATGGTAAGTGTGTCGTCTGAACCAGAAGTACACCTTGAGATCGTCTGAGAAACTTTATTGTGGGTATTGTCACATTCTGACCTTAGTTCTTTTATTATGTCTTTGTTTTATTATGGTCAGGGTGTGAGTTGGGTGGGTTGTCTATGTTCCTTTTTCTATGTTTTGGGATTTCTGTGTTTGGCCTGGTATGGTTCTCAATCAGAGGCAGCTGTTTATCGTTGTCCCTGATTGAGAACCATATTTAGGTAGCCTGGTTTCACTTTTGAGTTGTGGGTGATTATTTTCCGTGTTAGTGTTTGTTACCACACGGGACCATTTCGTTGGTTTCACTTTGTTATTTTGTATTTTTGTAGTGTTCAGTTTATCTTATTAAAATGGACGATTACCACGCTGCAAATTCATCCGATCTCTCTTACTCCTCATCAGAGGAAGACAACGAACGTTACAGGTATGTTTTACATTTCTGAGTTAGTGCAGTGCCTTGCAAAAGTATTCACCCCACTTGGCATTTTCCCTATTTTGTTGCATTACAACCTGTAATTTAAATAGATTTTTATTTGGATTTCATGTAATGGACATACACAAAATAGTCCAAATTGGTGAAGACAATGCAAAATAGTACTTGTTTCGAAAAAAAAAGAAGAAAAAAATGATATGTGGTGCGTGCATGTGCATATATATTAACTCCCTTTGCTATGAAGCCCCTAAATAAGAACTGGTGCAACCAATTACCTTCAGAAGCCACATAATTAGTTAAATAAAGTCCACCTGTGTGCAATCTAAGTGTTATATGATCTATCACATGATCTCAGTATATATACACCGGTTCTGAAAGGCCCCACGGTCTGCAACACCACTGAGCAAGGGGCACTACCAAGCAAGCGACACTACGAAGACCAAAGAGCTCTCCAAACAGTTGTGGAGAAGGTCAGATCAGGGTTCGGTTATAAAAAAAATATCAGAAACTTTGAACATCCCACGGAGCACCATTAAATTCATTGTTAAAAAATTGAAAGAATATGGCACCACAACAAACCTGCAAAGAGAAGGTCACCCACCAAAACTCTCAGACCAGGCAAGGAGGGCATTAATCAGAGAGGCAACAAAAAGACCAAAGATAACCCTGAAGTAGCTGCAAAGCTCCACAGCGGAGATTGTAGTATCTGTCCATAGGACCACTTTAAGCCGTACACTCCACAGAGCTGGGCTTTACGGAAGAGTCGCCAGAAAATAATAAGCAAACATGTTTGGTGTTCGCCAAAAGGCATGTGGGAGACTCCCCAAACATATGGAAGAAGGTACTCTGGTCAGATGAGACTAAAATGTAGCTTTTTGGCATTCAAGGAAAAGCTATGCCTGGCGCAAACCCAACACATCTCATCACCCCGACAACACCATCCCCACAGTGAAGCATGGTGGTGGCAGCATCATGCTATTGGGATGTTTTTAATCGGCAGGGAATGGGAAACTGGTCAGATATGAAGCAATGATTGATGGAGCTAAATCAAATCAAATCAAATCAAATGTATTTATATAGCCCTTCGTACATCAGCTGATATCTCAAAGTGCTGTACAGAAACCCAGCCTAAAACCCCAAACAGCAAACAATGCAGGTGTAAAAGCACGGTGGCTAGGAAAAACTCCCTAGAAAGGCCAAAACCTAGGAAGAAACCTAGAGAGGAACCGGGCTATGTGGGGTGGCCAGTCCTCTTCTGGCTGTGCCGGGTAGAGATTATAACAGAACATGACCAAGATGTTCAAATGTTCATAAATGACCAGCATGGTCAAATAATAATAAGGCAGAACAGTTGAAACTGGAGCAGCAGCACAGTCAGATGGACTGGGGACAGCAAGGAGCCATCATGTCAGGTAGTCCTGGGGCACGGTCCTAGGGCTCAGGTCCTCCGAGAGAGAGAAAGAAAGAGAGAATTAGAGAGAGCATATGTGGGGTGGCCAGTCCTCTTCTGGCTGTGCCAGGTGGAGATTATAACAGAACGTGGCCAAGATGTTCAAATGTTCATAAATGACCAGCATGGTTGAATAATAGTAAGGCAGAACAGTTGAAACTGGAGCAGGAGCATGGCCAGGTGGACTGGGGACAGCAAGGAGTCCTCATGTCAGGTAGTCCTGGGACATGGTCCTAGGGCCCAGGCCAGTTGAAACTGGAGCAGCAGCATGGCCAGGTGGACTGGGGACAGCAAGGAGTCATCATGTCAGGTAGTCCTGGGGCATGGTTCTAGGGCTCAGGTCCTCCGAGAGAGAGAAAGAAAGAGAGAAGGAGAGAATTAGAGAACGCACACTTAGATTTACACAGGACACCGAATAGGACAGGAGAAGTACTCCAGATAAACAAACTGACCCTAGCCCCCGACACATAAACTACTGCAGCATAAATACTGGAGGCTGAGACAGGAGGGGTCAGGAGACACTGTGGCCCCATCCGAGGACACCCCCGGACAGGGCCAAACAGGAAGGATATAACCCCACCCACTTTGCCAAAGCACAGCCCCCACACCACTAGAGGGAAATCTTCAACCACCAACTTACCATCCTGAGACAAGGCCGAGTATAGCCCACAAAGATCTCCGACACGGTACAACCCAAGGGGTGGGGGGAACCCAGACAGGCCGACCACAACAGTGAATCAACCCACCCAGGTGACGCATCCCCCCCAGGGACGGCACGAGAGAGCCCCAGCAAGCCAGTGACTCAGCCCCCGTAACAGGGTTAGAGGCAGAGAATCCCAGTGGAAAAAGGGGAACCGGCCAGGCAGAGACAGCAAGGGCGGTTCGTTGCTCCAGAGCCTTTCCGTTCACCTTCCCACTCCTGGGCCAGACTACACTCAATCATATGACCCACTGAAGAGATGAGTCTTCAGTAAAGACTTAAAGGTTGAGACCGAGTTTGCGTCTCTGACATGGGTAGGCAGACCGTTCCATAAAAATGGAGCTCTATAGGAGAAAGCCCTGCCTCCAGCTGTTTGCTTAGAAATTCTAGGGACAATTAGGAGGCCTGCGTCTTGTGACCGTAGCGTACGTATAGGTATGTACGGCAGGACCAAATCAGAGAGGTAGGTAGGAGCAAGCCCATGTAATGCTTTGTAGGTTAGCAGTAAAACCTTGAAATCAGCCCTTGCTTTGACAGGAAGCCAGTGTAGAGAGGCTAGCACTGGAGTAATATGATCAAATTTTTTTGGTTCTAGTCAGGATTCTAGCAGCCGTATTTAGCACTAACTGAAGTTTATTTAGTGCTTTATCCGGGTAGCCGGAAAATAGAGCATTGCAGTAGTCTAACCTAGAAGTGACAAAAGCATGGATTAATTTTTCTGCATCATTTTTGGACAGAAAGTTTCTGATTTTTGCAATGTTACGTAGATGGAAAAAAGCTGTCCTCGAAATGGTCTTGATATGTTCTTCAAAAGAGAGATCAGGGTCCAGAGTAACGCCGAGGTCCTTCACAGTTTTATTTGAGACGACTGTACAACCATTAAGATTAATTGTCAGATTCAACAGAAGATCTCTTTGTTTCTTGGGACCTAGAACAAGCATCTCTGTTTTGTCCGAGTTTAATAGTAGAAAGTTTGCAGCCATCCACTTCCTTATGTCTGAAACACATGCTTCTAGCGAGGGCAATTTTGGTGCTTCACCATGTTTCATTGAAATGTACAGCTGTGTGTCATCCGCATAGCAGTGAAAGTTTACATTATGTTTTCGAATAACATCCCCAAGAGGTAAAATATATAGTGAAAACAATAGTGGTCCTAAAACAGAACCTTGAGGAACACCGAAATGTACAGTTGATTTGTCAGAGGACAAACCATTCACAGAGACAAACTGATATCTTTCCGACAGATAAGACCTAAACCAGGCCAGAACATGTCCGTGTAGACCAATTTGGGTTTCCAATCTCTCCAAAAGAATGTGGTGATCGATGGTATCAAAAGCAGCACTAAGGTCTAGGAGCACGAGGACAGATGCAGAGCCTCGGTCCGATGCCATCAAAATGTCATTTACCACCTTCACAAGTGCCGTCTCAGTGCTATGATGGGGTCTAAAACCAGACTGAAGCATTTCGTATACATTGTTTGTCTTCAGGAAGGCAGTGAGTTGCTGCGCAACAGCCTTCTCTAAAATCTTTGAGAGGAATGGAAGATTCGATATAGGCCGATAGTTTTTTATATTTTCTGGGTCAAGGTTTGGCTTTTTCAAGAGAGGCTTTATTACTGCCACTTTTAGTGAGTTTGGTACACATCCAGTGGATAGAGAGCCGTTTATTATGTTCAACATAGGAGGGCCAAGCACAGGAAGCAGCTCTTTCAGTAGTTTAGTTGGAATAGGGTCCAGTATACAGCTTGAAGGTTTAGAGGCCATGATTATTTTCATCATTGTGTCAAGAGATATAGTACTAAAACACTTGAGCGTCTCTCTTGATCCTAGGTCCTGGCAGAGTTGTGCAGACTCAGGACAACTGAGGTTTGGAGGAATACGCAGGTTTAAAGAGGAGTCCGTAATTTGCTTTCTAATAATCATAATCTTTTCCTCAAAGAAGTTCATGAATTTATCACTGCTAAAGTGCAAGTCATCCTCTCTTGGGGAATGCTGCTTTTTAGTTAGCTTTGCCACAGTATCAAAAAGGAATTTCGGATTGTTCTTATTTTCCTCAATTAAGTTAGAAAAATAGGACGATCGAGCAGCAGTAAGGGCTCTTCGGTACTGCACGGTACCATCCTTCCAAGCTAGTCGGAAGACTTCCAGTTTGGTGTGGCGCCATTTCCGTTCCAATTTTCTGGAAGCTTGCTTCAGAGCTCGGGTATTTTCTGTGTACCATGGAGCTAGTTTCTTATGAGACATTTTTTTAGTTTTTAGGGGTGCAACTGCATCTAGGGTATTGCGCAAGGTTAAATTGAGATCCTCAGTTAGGTGGTTAACGGATTTTTGTCCTCTGGCGTCCTTGGGTAGGCAGAGGGAGTCTGGAAGGGCATCAAGGAATCTTTGTGTTGTCTGTGAATTTATAGCACGACTTTTGATGTTCCTTGGTTGGGGTCTGAGCAGATTATTTGTTGCAATTGCAAACGTAATAAAATGGTGGTCTGATAGTCCAGGATTATGAGGAAAAACATTAAGATCCACAACATTTATTCCATGGGACAAAACTAGGTCCAGCGTATGACTGTGAGAGTGAGTGGGTCCAGAGACATGTTGGACAAAACCCACTGAGTCGATGATGGCTCCAAAAGCCTTTTGGAGTGGGTCTGTGGACTTTTCCATGTGAATATTAAAGTCACCAAAGATTAGAATATTATCTGCAATGACTACAAGGTCTGATAGGAATTCAGGGAACTCAGTGAGAAACGCTGTATATGGCCCAGGAGGCCTGTAAACAGTAGCTATAAAAAGTGATTGAGTAGGCTGCATAGATTTCATGACTAGAAGCTCAAAAGACGAAAACGTCATTTTTTTTTTGTAAATTGAAATTTGCTATCGTAAATGTTAGCAACACCTCCGCCTTTGCGGGATGCACGGGGATATGGTCACTAGTGTAGCCAGGAGGTGAGGCCTCATTTAACACAGTAAATTCATCAGGCTTAAGCCATGTTTCAGTCAGGCCAATCACATCAAGATTATGATCAGTGATTAGTTCATTGACTATAATTGCCTTTGAAGTAAGGGATCTAACATTAAGTAGCCCTATTTTGAGATGTGAGGTATCATGATCTCTTTCAGTAATGACAGGAATGGAGGTGGTCTTTATCCTAGTGAGATTGCTAAGGCGAACACCGCCATGTTTAGTTTTGCCCAACCCAGGTCGAGGCACAGACACGGTCTCAATGGTGATAGCTGAGCTGACTACACTAACTATGCTAGTGGCAGACTCCACTATGCTGGCAGGCTGGCTAATAGCCTGCTGCCTGGCCTGCACCCTATTTCATTGTGGAGCTAGAGGAGTTAGAGCCCTGTCTATGTTGGCAGATAAGATGAGAGCACCCCTCCAGCTAGGATGGAGTCCGTCACTCCTCAGCAGGTCAGGCTTGGTCCTGTTTGTGGGCGAGTGTCATGCAGGTGAAAGAGGACCCAAAAGCGACTTAACAGAAACAGAGTTTATTAAAGTCCAAACAGGGAATAACAGAAATCCTCTAGACTTGTAGAGGGGAAATAACTGGAGAAGCGGCCACAGACTGCAGGTCGCTTCGGGTAGGCGCAGGCCGTAGTCGACAGAGACACCTGCTCACACGCAGCATCTGATGAAGGCAAAAAAACACGACAGGACAGGGCGATACACAATCACAGCAAAAACACGACAGGACAGGGCGAAACGCAATCACAGCATGGTGAATACAATACAAGGAACCGACGGGACAGGAACGGAACACAAAGGAATAAATAGGGACTCTAATCAGGGGAAAGGATCGGGAACAGGTGTGGGAAGACTAAATGATGATTAGGGGAATAGGAACAGCTGGGAGCAGGAACGGAACGATAGAGAGAAGAGAGAGCGAGAGAGTGAGAGAGGGAGGGGGAGAGAGAGGGATAGAACCAAATAAGACCAGCAGAGGGAAACGAATAGAATGGGGAGCACAGGGACAAGACATGATAATAAATGACAAACATGACAGTACCCCCCCACTCACCGAGCGCCTCCTGGCGCTCTCGAGGAGGAACACTGGCGGCAACGGAGGAAATCATAGATCAAACGGTCCAGCACGTCCCGAGAAAGAACCCAACTCCTCTCCTCAGGACCGTAACGAAAAACGATAAAAAGGGAAACTAGGGTACTACTCTAAAAAAAAAATGAGAACTAGGGACAGACTGAGACACAGCAAGGGCAGGAACAAGAACAGGAGAGATGCGATGGCAGGGAACAGACTGAGACCCAGCAAGACCAGGAGCAGAAGCAGAAAAAAAATTACCAGACTTCTTCTGCGCGCAGTCTGAACACGCAGCCACGAAACGGCGCGTGTCACGCTCCTGAGTCGGCCACCAAAAGTGCTGGCGAATAGACGCAAGAGTGCCTCGAACACCGGGATGACCAGCTAACTTGGCAGAGTGAGCCCACTGAAGAACAGCCAGACGAGTGGAAACAGGAACGAAAAGGAGGTTACTAGGACAAGCGCTTGCTGCGACGCAGTGTGCGTGAGTGCTTGCTTAACCTGTCTTTCAATTCCCCAGACTGTCAACCCGACAACACGCCCATAAGGAAGAATCCCCTCGAGATCAGTAGAAGCCACAGAAGAACTAAACAGACGGGATAAGGCATCAGGCTTGGTGTTCTTGCTACCCGGACTAAGAAATCACAAACTCGAAACGAGCGAAAAACAACGCCCAACGAGCTTGACGGGCATTAAGTCGTTTGGCAGAACGGATGTACTCAAGGTTCTTATGGTCTGTCCAAACGACAAAAGGAACGGTCGCCCCCTCCAACCACTGTCGCCATTCGCCTAGGGCTAAGCGGATGGCGAGCAGTTCACGGTTACCCACATCATAGTTGCGCTCAGATGGCGACAGGCGATGAGAAAAATAAGCGCAAGGATGAACCTTATCGTCAGACTGGAAGCGCTGGGATAGAATGGCTCCCACGCCTACCTCTGAAGCGTCAACCTCGACAATGAATTGTCTAGTGACGTCAGGAGTAACGAGGATAGGAGCGGACGTAAAACGTTCTTTTAGAAGATCAAAAGCTCCCTGGGCGGAACCGGACCACTTAAAACACGTCTTGACAGAAGTAAGAGCTGTGAGAGGGGCAGCAACTTGACCGAAATTACGAATGAAACGCCGATAGAAATTAGCGAAACCTAAAAGCGCTGCAACTCGACACGTGACCTTGGAACGGGCCAATCACTGACAGCTTGGACCTTAGCGGAATCCATCTGAATGCCTTCAGCGGAAATAACGGAACCGAGAAAAGTAACGGAGGAGACATGAAAAGAGCACTTCTCAGCCTTTACGTAGAGACAATTCTCTAAAAGGCGCTGTAGAACACGTCGAACGTGCTGAACATGAATCTCGAGTGACGGAGAAAAAATCAGGATATCGTCAAGATAGACAAAAACAAAATGTTCAGCATGTCTCTCAGAACATCATTAACTAATGCCTGAAAAACAGCTGGCGCATTGGCGAGACCGAACGGCAGAACCCGGTACTCAAAATGCCCTAACGGAGTGTTAAACGCCGTTTTCCACTCGTCCCCCTCTCTGATGCGCACGAGATGGTAAGCGTTACGAAGGTCCAACTTAGTAAAGCACCTGGCTCCCTGCAGAATCTCGAAGGCTGATGACATAAGGGGAAGCGGATAACGATTCTTAACCGTTATGTCATTCAGCCTCGATAATCCACGCAGGGCGCAGAGTACCGTCCTTCTTCTTAACAAAAAGAACCCCGCCCCGGCCGGAGAAGAAGAAGGCACTATGGTACCGGCGTCAAGAGACACAGACAAATAATCCTCGAGAGCCTTACGTTCGGGAGCCGACAGAGAGTATAGTCTACCTCGAGGAGGAGTGGTCCCCGGAAGGAGATCAATACTACAATCATACGACCGGTGAGGAGGAAGGGAGTTGGCTCGGGACCGACTGAAGACCGTGCGCAGATCATGATATTCCTCCGGCACTCCTGTCAAATCGCCAGGTTCCTCCTGGGAAGTAGGGACAGAAGAAACGGGAGGGATGGCAGACATTAAACACTTCACATGACAAGAAACGTTCCAGGATAGGATAGAATTACTAGACCAATTAATAGAAGGATTATGACATACTAGCCAGGGATGACCCAAAACAACAGGTGTAAACGGTGAACGGAAAATCAAAAAGAAATAGTCTCACTGTGGTTACCAGATACTGTGAGGGTTAAAGGTAGTGTCTCAAATCTGATACTGGGAAGATGACTACCATCTAAGGCAAACATGGGCGTAGGCTTGTCTAACGGTCTGAAAGGAATGTTATGTTTCCGAACCCATGCTTCGTCCATGAAACAACCCTCAGCCCCAGAGTCAATCAAGGCACTGCATGTAGCACCCGAACCGGTCCAGCGTAGATGGACCGACATAGTAGTACAAGATCTAGATGAAGAGACCAGAGTAGTAGCGCTCACCAGTAGCCCTCCGCTTACTGATGGGCTCTGGCCTCTTACTGGACATGAATTAACAAAATGTCCAGCAACTCCGCAATAGAGGCACAGGCGGTTGGTGATCCTCCGTTCCCTCTCCTTAGTCGAGATGCGAATCCCTCCCAGCTGCATGGGCTCAGTCTCAAAGCCAGAGGAGGGAGATGGTTGCGATGCGGAGCAGGGAAACACCGTTGATGCGAGCTCTCTTCCACGAGCCCGGTGACGAAGATCTACCCGTCGTTCTATGCGGATGGCGAGAGCAATCAAAGAGTCCACATCTGAAGGAACCTCCCGGGAGAGAATCTCATCCTTAACCACTGCGTGGAGTCCCTCCAGAAAACGAGCGAGCAGCGCCGGCTCGTTCCACTCACTAGAGGCAGCAAGAGTGCGAAACTCAATAGAATAATCCGTTATGGACCGTTCACCTTGGCATAAGGAAGCCAGGGCCCTAGAAGCCTCCCTACCAAAAACTGAACGGTCAAAAACCCGAATCATCTCCTCTTTAAAGTTCTGGAACTTGTTAGAGCAATCAGCCCTTGCCTCCCAGATAGCTGTGCCCCATTCTCGAGCCCGGCCAGTAAGGAGTGAAATGACGTAAGCAACCCGAGCTCTCTCTAGAGTATGTGTTGGGTTGGAGAGAGAACACAATCTCACACTGCGTGAGAAAGGAGCGGCACTCAGTGGGCTGCCCGGAGTAG
This sequence comes from Oncorhynchus gorbuscha, assembly GCF_021184085.1. Taxonomy (NCBI): domain Eukaryota; kingdom Metazoa; phylum Chordata; class Actinopteri; order Salmoniformes; family Salmonidae; genus Oncorhynchus; species Oncorhynchus gorbuscha. The sequence continues at coordinate 44,407,808 of NC_060193.1, forward strand.
CAAGGTGGGTTATTAACCCTAGGTTCTGGAGGCTCGGCAGGCCAGGAAGTAACAGGTGGCACGAGACGTAGACTCTGGAACTGTCCAGAGAGGTCGGAAACCTGAGCGGCCAGGTTCTCCACGGCATGGCGAGCAGCAGACAATTCCTGCTCGTGTCTGCCGAGCATGGCTCCTTGGATCTTGACGGCAGTGTAACGAGCGTCTGAAGTCGCTGGGTCCATTACTTGGTCGGTTCCTTCTGTCATGCAGGTGAAAGAGGACCCAAAAGCGACTTAACAGAAACAGAGTTTATTAAAGTCCAAACAGGGAATAACAGAAATCCTCTAGACTTGTAGAGGGAAATAACTGGAGAAGCGGCCACAGACTGCAGGTCGCCGGGTAGGCGCAGGCCGTAGTCGACAGAGACACCTGCTCACACGCAGCATCTGATGAAGGCAAAAAAAACACGACAGGACAGGGCGATACACAATCACAGCAAAAACACGACAGGACAGGGCGAAACGCAATCACAGCATGGTGAATACAATACAAGGAACCGACGGGACAGGAACGGAACACAAAGGAATAAATAGGGACTCTAATCAGGGGAAAGGATCGGGAACAGGTGTGGGAAGACTAAATGATGATTAGGGGAATAGGAACAGCTGGGAGCAGGAACGGAACGATAGAGAGAAGAGAGAGCGAGAGAGTGAGAGAGGGAGGGGGAGAGAGAGGGATAGAACCAAATAAGACCAGCAGAGGGAAACGAATAGAATGGGGAGCACAGGGACAAGACATGATAATAAATGACAAACATGACAGCGAGTCCCAGAAAGAGGGCCAATTATCTACAAATTCTATCTTTTGGGAGGGGCAGAAAACAGTTTTCAACCAGCGATTGAGTTGTGAGACTCTGCTGTAGAGCTCATCACTCCCCCTAACTGGGAGGGGGCCAGAGACAATTACTCGATGCCGACACATCTTTCTAGCTGATATGCACGCAGAAGCTATGTTGCGCTTGGTGATCTCTGACTGTTTCATCCTAACATCGTTGGTGCCGACGTGGATAACAATATCTCTATACTCTCTACACTCGCCAGTTTTAGCTTTAGCCAGCACCATCTTCAGATTAGCCTTAACGTCGGTAGCCCTGCCCCGGGTAAACAGTGTATGATCGCTGGATGATTCGCTTTAAGTCTAATACTGCGGGTAATGGAGTCGCCAATGACTAGAGTTTTCAATTTGTCAGAGCTAATGGTGGGAAGCTTCGGCGTCTCAGACCCCGTAACGGGAGGAGTAGAGACCAGAGAAGACTCGGCCTCTGACACCGACCCGCTGCTTAATGGGGAGAACCGGTTGAAAGTTTCTGTCTGCTGAATGAGCGACACCGGTTGAGCGTTCCTACAGCATTTCCTTCCAGAAACCGTGAGAAAGTTGTCCGGCTGCGGGGACTGTGCCAGGGGATTTATACTACTATCTGTACTTACTGGTGGCACAGACGCTGTTTCATCCTTTCCTACACTGAAATTACCCTTGCCTAACGATTGCGTCTGAAGCTGGGCTTGCAGTACAGCTATCCTCGCCGTAAGGCGAGCACAGCGGCTGCAATTAGAAGGCATCATGTTAATGTTACTACTTAGCTTCGGCTGTTGGAGGTCCTGACGAATCGTGTCCAGATAAAGCGTCCGGAGGAAAAAGTCGAGGAAAAAATAAATATATGAACGGTAATTAAAAAGTGAAACCCGTAAAGTTGTCAGGTAGCAAAATAGGTTGGCAACAAAACGCACAGCAATTTGAAAACAAGCCTGCAAGTAAATACAGGGAAATTCCTGAGGGAAACCTGTTTCAGTCTTCCAGAGATTTGAGACTGGGATAGAGGTTCACCTTCCAGCAGGACAATGACCCTAAGTATACTGCTAAAGCAACACTTGAGTGGTTAAAGGGAAAACATTTTAAATTCCTGGAATGGTCTAGTCAAAGCCCAGACCTCAATCCAATTGAGAATCTGTGGTATGACTTAAAGATTGCTGTACACAAGTGGAACCCATCCAACTTGAAGGAGCTGGAGCAGTTTTGCCTTGAAGAATGGGCAAAAATCCCAGTGGCTAAATGTGCCAAGCTTATAGAGACATACCCCAAGAGACTTGCAGCTGTAATTGCTGCAAAAGGTGGCTCTACAAAGTATTTACTTTTTTTGTCTTATTTCTCATTTGTTTCACAATAAAAAAACTAAGTCATGTTGTCTAAATCTTCTAAGTCATGTTGTCTAAATCAAATGATACAACCCCCCCAAAAATATATTTTAATTCCAGGGGATAAGGCAACAAAATAGGAAAAATGCCATGGGGGGGGGGTGAATACTTTCACAGGCCACTGTAAACATTACAAACCTACATCCTGTTACACATCTCCCAATAAACTTGCCCAGATACTTCAAGCCAAGATCCCACTACTATCCCTACTGCTGTATTATTCAAATGTATTAAACAATATTTCACGTGTTTGAAACAATGTCAAACTCCCAACTCCTGAAGAGCCACTGCAGTGCGGGAACTGTTAGGTTTTTTTCTCCAGCTTGAATCACTGTTGGCTTGGATCCACTTCCTGTCCGAAAGTGAAACAGCTTAGGAATGTCATTCTTTGAATAGAAAACAGAGAGGATCCGAAGAGGAAGTTCTCTGGTTCTACATTTACGCAAGAAAACTAACACACACGTACGTGTATGCACACACAGACGCGCAAGGGGACACACAACACACACACACAACACACAACACACACACATGCAGGACTGGGAGGGGAGTATTGCTGGGAAACCTCAAATGCCCAGGGAGGGAAAAGGACTGACTTTTCCCACATTTAGAATCCACAGATACTTCAGAAGTTCATCTAAAAATAGACCTATGTCAACACCAGCATTGAAACGATGAATGCAATGATGGTGTCTTTTCTCACTCACTGTGTAGGGTCAGAGGGAAGATGCCGCTATGTGAATATATCGCTCTTTTCTGCTGAGAATGTTCCTGTGTTGACATAAATTCACTGAAAACCAGCACTAACACACAGTAATAGGAAAACGATTCTACTTTCCATGTAGCCTAATTTAGATCAACTAGCCTAACGACCGATCAAGCAACATTATGGACGAAACTAAAATAATCCTACCCCTGTAAATTAGTTAGTCCTCTGTGTTAGAGAAAACAAGGTCAATGTCATACAGAATGTTGTAGTGGAGAACTGGGACGAAAGTACTGTAACTTTGTACGTTTTTTTCGGCTAATTACTCTATCGATAGAGCTAAAGACACCATATTCATGACAAAGAATGTATATATTTCCTCTACCTTTAGCGACTAAAAGATCCCAGAAATGTTCCATACGTACAAAAAGCTCATTTCTCTCCAATTTTGTGTGGACGTTTAAGATAATCCATCCATCTGATAATTGGGGCATGTCAAGAAGCTGATTAAACAGCATGATCATTAAACAGATGCACCTTGTGCTGGGAACAGTAAAATGCCACTAGTTTTGAGGGAGAGTGCAATTGACATCCTTTGCTGTTGTTCTGGGATTGATTTTCACTTTTCGCACCAAAGTACGTTCATCTCTAGGAGACAGAACGTGTCTCCTTCCTGAGCTGTATGACGGCTGCGTGGTCCCATGGTGTTTATATTTGTGTATTATTGTTTGTACAGATGAACGTGGTACCTTCAGGCGTTTCGAAATTCCACAATTCCACAAGTCTGGAGTCTATCAGCAGTTGTGACATCATTTTCAGGAATTTAAAGGCACAGTAAACTTAGTTTATGTAAACTTCGGACCCACTGGATTTGTGATATAATAAATTTGTGGAGTGGTTGAAAAACGAGTTTTAGTGACTCCAACCTAAGTGTATGTAAACTTCCGACTTCAGCTGTATGTAGAGACACATGGACATACAGTGACACATTCAATACCACCTTGCACACTCTTGTCTACATCTAGCTGAGTCCAACAGTTGCAAATAAGAGTTTTCTATTGGACAAATTCAGGTATGTTCATCTCAGTTTTGTACCGTTTGCTTCAGTTTAACTAACATTTTTCAACAGAATCGGTGGAATTAATTTTCTCAGAGGAAGGCCGCTGATTCGGTGAGCGAGTTCATTAGAACGTGCGTTGAAGATGTCGTTCCCATAGCAACGATTAAAACATTCCCAAACCAGAAACCGTGGATTGATGGCAGCATTCGCATGAAACTGAAAGCCCGAACCACTGCTTTTAATCAGGGCAAGGTGACTGGAAACATGACCGAATACAAACAGTGTAACTATTCCCTCCGCAAGGCAATCAAACAATCTAAGCGTCAGTATAGAGACAAAGTAGAATCTCAAATCAACGGCTCAGACACAAGAGGTATGTGGCAGGGTCTACAGTCAATCACGGATTACAAAAAGAAAACCAGCCCAGTCACGGACCAGGATGTCTTGCTCCCAGGCAGACTAAATAACTTTTTTGCCCGCTTTGAGGACAATACATTGCCACTGACACGGCCCGCAACTAAAACATGCGGACTCTCCTTCACTGCAGCCGACATGAGGAAAACATTTAAACGTGTCAACCCTCGCAAGGCTGCAGGCCCAGACGGCATCCCCAGCCGCGCCCTCAGAGCATGCGCAGACCAGCTGGCCGGTGTGTTTACGGACATATTCAATCAATCCCTATACCAGTCTGCTGTTCCCACATGCTTCAAGAGGGCCACCATTGTTCCTGTTCCCAAGAAAGCTAAGGTAACTGAGCTAAACGACTACCGCCCCGTAGCACTCACTTCCGTCATCATGAAGTGCTTTGAGAGACTAGTCAAGGACAATATCACCTCCACCCTACCTGACACCCTAGACCCACTCCAATTTGCTTACCGCCCAAATAGGTCCACAGACGATGCAATCTCAACCACACTGCACACTGCCCTAACCCACCTGGACAAGAGGAATACCTATGTGAGAATGCTGTTCATCGACTACAGCTCGGCATTTAACACCATAGTGCCCTCCAAGCTCGTCATCAAGCTCGAGACCCTGGGTCTCGACCCCGCCCTGTGCAACTGGGTACTGGACTTCCTGATGGGCCGCACCCAGGTGGTGAGGGTAGGCAACAACATTTCCACCCCGCTGATTCTCAACACTGGGGCCCCACAAGGGTGCGTTCTGAGCCCTCTCCTGTACTCCCTGTTCACTCACGACTGTGTGGCCACGCACGCCTCCAACTCAAACATCAAGTTTGCGGACGACACAACAGTGGTAGGCTTGATTACCAACAATGACGAGACGGCCTACAGGGAGGAGGTGAGGGCCCTCGGAGTGTGGTGTCAGAAAAATAACCTCACACTCAACGTCAACAAAACTAAGGAGATGATTGTGGACTTCAGGAAACAGCAGAGGGAACACCCCCCTATCCACATTGATGGGACAGTAGTGGAGAGGGTAGTAAGTTTTAAGTTCCTCGGCGTACACATCACAGACAAATTGAATTGGTCCACCCACACAGACAGCATCGTGAAGAAGGCGCAGCAGCGCCTCTTCAACCTCAGGAGGCTGAAGAAATTTGGCTTGTCACCAAAAGCACTCACAAACTTCTACAGATGCACAATCGAGAGCATCCTGTCGGGCTGTATCACCGCCTGGTACGGCAACTGCTCCGCCCACAACTGTAAGGCTCTCCAGAGGGTAGTGAGGTCTGTACAACGCATCACCGGGGGCAAACTACCTGCCCTCCAGGACACCTACACCACCCGATGTCACAGGAAGGCCATAAAGATCATCAAGGACAACAATCACCCGAGCCACTGCCTGTTCACCCCGCTATCATCCAGAAGGCGAGGTCAGTACAGGTGCATCAAAGCTGGGACCGAGAGACTGAAAAACAGCTTCTATCTCAAGGCCATCAGACATTTAAACAGCCACCACTAACATTGAGTGGCTGCTGCCAACACACTGACTCAACTCCAGCCACTTTAATAATGGGAATTGATGGGAAATGATTTAAAATATATCACTAGCCACTAATATTTATCACTAGAAGTGATAAATATATCACTGCTACCTAATATAATGTTTACATACCCTACATTATTCATCTCATATGTATATGTATATACTGTACTCTTTATCATCTACTGCATCTTTATGTAATACATGTATCACTAGCCACTTTAACTATGCCACTTTGTTTACATACTCATCTCATATGTATATACTGCACTCAATACCATCTACTGTGTCTTGCCTATGCCGCTCTGTACCATCACTCACTCATATATCTTTATGTACATATTCTTATCCCCTTACACTTGTGTCTATAAGGTAGTAGTTTTGTAATTGTTAGCTAGATTACTTGTTCGTTATTACTGCATTGTCGGAACTAGAAGCACAAGCATTTCGCTACACTCGCATTAACATCTGCTAACCATGTGTCAAATAAACTTTGATTTGATTTGAATAAATGGTCAAATACTCCAGTCAATCAAGTCATAGACTGTTTACATTTACATTGACCCCCCTTGTTTTTACACTGCTTATACTCACGGCTTGTTCTCACTTTATTATCTATACATAGTCACTTTACAAATGACCTCAACTGACCTGTAACCCCCCACATTGACTCGGTATCGTTACCCCCTGTATATAGCCTCATTATTGTTGTCATTTTCTTGTGTTCTTTTTTATATATTTTTCATTTGATTTTATTTAGTAAATATTTATTGAACTGCGTAGTTGATTAACGGCTTCTGAGTAAGCATTTCACGGTAAGGTCTACACTTGTTGTATTCGGAACATGTGACAAATACAATTTGATTTGATCTGAGTTGACTGAAAGTGAAATGTGACAATCTCTTTCTATGTTTCTTTTGCTTCTCCTTCTTTTTGGAAGAAATTAATTTGTTCAAAACTGTTAAACTATTGTCTTTCTCTCTCTTTGAGTCATCTACTCACCACATGTATGCACTGCCGTGATAGTTAGTTGTAGCCTATGCTTTCAGTACTAGATTAATTATCTGATCAACCATTTTGAAAAGAAGGTCGACGACATCCGATCCTCGTTTGCTAAGTCAAACGACACCGCTGGTTCTGCTCACACTGCCCTACCCTGTGCTCTGACCTCTTTCTCCCCTCTCTCTCCAGATGAAATCTCGCGTCTTGTGACGGCCGGCCGCCCAACAACCTGCCCGCTTGACCCTATCCCCTCCTCTCTTCTCCAGACCATTTCCGGAGACCTTCTCCCTTACCTCACCTCGCTCATCAACTCATCCCTGACCGCTGGCTACGTCCCTTCCGTCTTCAAGAGAGCGAGAGTTGCACCCCTTCTGAAAAAACCTACACTCGATCCCTCCGATGTCAACAATTACAGACCAGTATCCCTTCTTTCTTTTCTCTCCAAAACTCTTGAACGTGCAGTCCTTGGCCAGCTCTGCCGCTATCTCTCTCTGAATGACCTTCTTGATCCAAATCAGTCAGGTTTCAAGACTAGTCATTCAACTGAGACTGCTCTCCTCTGTATCACGGAGGCGCTCCGCACTGCTAAAGCTAACTCTCTCTCCTCTGCTCTCATCCTTCTAGATCTATCGGCTGCCTTCAATACTGTGAACCATCAGATCCTCCTCTCCACCCTCTCCGAGTTGGGCATTTCCGGCGCGGCCCACGCTTGGATTGCATCCTACCTGACAGGCCGCTCCTACCAGGTGGCGTGGCGAGAATCTGTCTCCTCACCACGCGCTCTCACCACTGGTGTCCCCCAGGGCTCTGTTCTTGGCCCTCTCCTATTCTCGCTATACACCAAGTCACTTGGCTCTGTCATAACCTCACATGGTCTCTCCTATCATTGCTATGCAGACGACACACAATTAATCTTCTCCTTTCCCCCTTCTGACGACCAGGTGGCGAATCGCATCTCTGCATGTCTGGCAGACATATCAGTGTGGATGACGGATCACCACCTCAAGCTGAACCTCGGCAAGACGGAGCTGCTCTTCCTCCCGGGGAAGGACTGCCCGTTCCATGATCTCGCCATCACGGTTGACAACTCCATTGTGTCCTCCTCCCAGAGCGCCAAGAACCTTGGCGTGATCCTGGACAACACCCTGTCGTTCTCAACCAACATCAAGGCGGTGGCCCGTTCCTGTAGGTTCATGCTCTACAACATCCGCAGAGTACGACCCTGCCTCACACAGGAAGCGGCGCAGGTCCTAATCCAGGCACTTGTCATCTCCCGTCTGGATTACTGCAACTCGCTGTTGGCTGGGCTCCCTGCCTGTGCCATTAAACCCCTTCAACTCATCCAGAACGCCGCAGCCCGTCTGGTGTTCAACCTTCCCAAGTTCTCTCACGTCACCCCGCTCCTCCGTTCTCTCCACTGGCTTCCAGTTGAAGCTCGCATCCGCTACAAGACCATGGTGCTTGCCTACGGAGCTGTGAGGGGAACGGCACCTCAGTACCTCCAGGCTCTGATCAGGCCCTACACCCAAACAAGGGCACTGCGTTCATCCACCTCTGGCCTGCTCGCCTCCCTACCACTGAGGAAGTACAGCTCCCGCTCAGCCCAGTCAAAACTGTTCGCTGCGCTGGCCCCCCAATGGTGGAACAAACTCCCTCACGACGCCAGGACAGCGGAGTCAATCACCACCTTCCGGAGACACCTGAAACCCCACCTCTTTAAGGAATACCTAGGATAGGATAAGTAATCCCTCTCACCCCCCCCTTTAAGATTTAGATGCACTATTGTAAAGTGACTGTTCCACTGGATGTCATAAGGTGAATGCACCAATTTGTAAGTCGCTCTGGATAAGAGCGTCTGCTAAATGACTTAAATGTAAATGTAAATGATTGGGTGGACAATATGTCAGTTCATGCTGCAAGAGCTCTGACAGGTTGGGGGACGTCCTCCAGATGTTGTCATAATTACTGTGTTCAAATCAATCATTTGGTGATGTGATTATATTTAGTATAGTTTTGTCTAAAAATGATACATTTTAAAATATTTTACCATTTTTATTTTTATTAAATTCACTGAGGAGGATGGTCCTCCCCTTTCTCCTTTGGGGAGCCTCCACTGATTGGCATGCCTACTGCAGGAATGTCCACCAGAGCTGTTGCCAGCTTTTAGAGAATTTCGCAGTACCTCTGACGGCCTCACAACCGTAGACCACGTGTAACCACACCAGCCCAGGCCCTCCACATCCGGCTTCTTCACCCTCACCCGGATCGTCTGAGACTGTCACCCGGACAGCTGATGAAACTGAGGAGTTTCTGCGTTTGTAATAAAGCCTGTTTGTGTGGAAAAACTCATTCTGATTGGCCTGGCTCCCAATTGGTTGGGCCTATGCACTCCCAGGCCCATCCTTGGCTGCGCCCCTGCCCAGTCATGTGAAATCCTTAGAATATGCCCCAATGAAGTAATTTCAATTGACTGTAACTCAGTAAAATCGTTGAAATTGTTTAATGTTGTGTTTATTTTTTTGTTCCGTATGAGTAGACAGAGAACAGAACAACCATAACGTTACTTTTGTACCTGCTAACGGGGCGGGAGTAACACAGCTTTGGGACAGAAGTAACAGCTGGTGAAAAGTGTACAATGTCTGTCTTATCTCCGTGTTTCTATTTTGTAATGCTTGTTACTTTCAACCAATGTACTATCAGCCATCATGTCATGTTTATGTTGACTTGAATAAATAATGTAATAGGTTCTAAGCGCATAAATATGATCCATGCGTCAACATTGCAATGTTGCGCAACCACAATATTTTGCCTTACAATATTCATCTCACTAAAATGAATCACACAATAGCCACACAAACCATACCATTCTCATCTCACTTTAACGGGAATGCAGTAGGATATGTTTTTCACACAACCTCATGCTTGGCCCTACCAATCACGTTCACTCCAGTTGCCTTTGTCATATGCGCTCCTCGTGTCTTGATAGAATGAATGTCTCTATTCTCTTCACAAAAGGCAAACTCATCATGCTTATCACATTTGCATGGCTTGATCCAAGGTTATTGACCCCCAGAATTATCAAGATATATATTTTTAACCACTAACATGTTGATAAAAGCTTACAGTGGGGCAAAAAACTATTTAGTCAGCCACCAATTGTGCATGTTCTCCCACTTAAAAAGATGAGAGAGGCCTGTAATTTTCATCATAGGTACACATCAACTATGACAGACAAAATGAGAAAAAAAATCAAGAAAATCAAATTGTAGGATTTTTTTTAGGTGTGTGGCCGGACTCTCCTAAATCCACAGGGGAGGGTCTGGGTGGGCGTCTGTCCACGGTGGCGGCTCTGGCGCCTGACGTGGACCCCACTCCACCATTGTCCGCTTTAGTCTCTTCCTAGGAACGGCGACCCTCGCAGCCGACCGAGGATTGGCAACCCTACTAAAGGGTTGCCAATCGAAACAAACTCCTCTGGACTGAGGGGCAGCTCCGGACTGAGGGGTACCTCTGGACCGAGGGGCAGCTCCGGACCGAGGGGCAGCTCCGGACCGAGGGGCAGCTCAGGACCGAGGGGCAGCTCAGGAACGAGGGGTAGCTCAGGACCGAGAGATAGCTCAGGCTGGTTGACGGCTCTGGCAGCTTCTGGCTGACTGAAGGCTCTGGCAGCTCCCGGCTGACTGACAGCTCTGGCGGCTCCTGGCTGACTGGCGGCTCTGGCGGCTCCTGGCTGACTGGCTGCTCTGGTGGATCCTGGCTGAATGGTGGCTCTGGCGGATCCTGGCTGAATGGCGGCTCTGGCGGATCCTGGCTGAATGGCGGCTCAGGAGTATCCTGGCTGAATGGTGACTCTGGCGGATCCTGACAGACTGGCGGCTCTGGCGGATCCTGGCAGACTGGCGGCACTGGTGGCTCCTGGCAAACTGGGGGCTCTGGCGGATCCTGGCTGACTGGCAACTCTGACGGATCCTGGCTGACTGCCGGCTCTGGTGGATCCTGGCTGACTGGCGGCTCTGGCAGATCCTGGCTGACTGGCGGCTCTGGAGGATCCTGGCGGCTCCTGGCTGACTGGCGGATCCTGGCAGACTGGCGGCACTGGCGGCTCCTGGCAAACTGGCGGCTCTGGCGGCTCCTGGCTGACTGGCGACTCTGGCGGATCCTGGCTGACTGGCAACTCTGACGGATCCTGGCTGACTGCCGGCTCTGGCGGATCCTGGCTGACTGGCGGCTCTGGCAGATCCTGGCTGACTGGCGGCTCTGGAGGATCCTGGCGGCTCCTGGCTGACTTGCGGCTCTGGTGGCTCCTGGCTGACTGGCGGCCCTGGAGGATACTGGCTGACTGGCGGCTGTTGAGGATACTGGCTGACTGGCGGCTGTGGCGGATCCTGGCAGACTGGCGGCACTGGCGGCTCCTGGCAAACTGGCGGCTCTGGCGGCTCCTGGCTGACTGGCGACTCTGGCGGATCCTGGCTGACTGGCAACTCTGACGGATCCTGGCTGACTGCCGGCTCTGGCGGATCCTGGCTGACTGGCGGCTCTGGCAGATCCTGGCTGACTGGCGGCTCTGGAGGATCCTGGCGGCTCCTGGCTGACTTGCGGCTCTGGTGGCTCCTGGCTGACTGGCGGCCCTGGAGGATACTGGCTGACTGGCGGCTGTTGAGGATACTGGCTGACTGGCGGCTGTGGCGGATCCTGGCTGACTGGCGGCTCTGGCGGATCCTGGCTGACTGGCGGCTCTGGCGGATCCTTGCTGACTGGCGGCTCTGGCGGATCCTAGCAGACTGGTGGCTCTGGCGGCTCCTGGCAGACTGGCGGCTCCTTGCAGACTGGCGGCTCTGGCGGCTCCTTGCAGACTGGCGTCTCTGGTGGCTCAGGACAGACGAGAGACTCTGGCGGCTCAGGACAGACGAGAGACTCTGGCGGCTCAGAACAGACGAGAGACTCTGGCAGCTCTGGACAGGCGGGAGACTCTAGCAGCTCTGGACAGGCGGGAGACTCTAGCAGCTCTGGACAGGCGGGAGACTCTAGCAGCTCTGGACAGGCGGGAGACTCTAGCAGCTCTGGACAGGCGGGAGACTCTAGCAGCTCTGGACAGGTGGGAGACTCTAGCAGCTCTGGACAGGCGGGAGACTCTAGCAGCTCTGGACAGGCGAGGCGCACTGTAGGCCTGGTACGTGGTGCTGGCTCTGGTGGTACTGGGCCAAGGACACGCACTGGAAGCCTGGTGCGGGGGGCTGCCACCGGAGGGCTGGTGCGTGTATGTGGCACTGGATAGACCGGACCGTGCAGGTGCACTGGAGCTCTTGAGCACCGAGCCTGCCCAACCTTACCTGGCTCGATGCCCACTCCAGCCCGGCCGATATGAGGACCTGGAATGTACCGCACCGGGCTATGCACCCACACTGGAGACACCGTGCGTTCCACAGCATAACACGGTGCCTGCCCGGTCCCTCTCGCTCTCCGGTAAGCACAGGAAGTTGGCGCAGGTCTCCTACCTGGCTTCGCCATACTCCCTGTGTGCCTCCTCCCCAAAAATATTTGGGGCTGACTCTCGGGTTCCCAGCCCTGCTTCCGTGCTGCCTCTTCAAACCGCCGCCTCTCCGCTTTCGCTGCCTCCAGCTCTGCCTTGGGGCGGCGATATTCCCCCGGCTGCGTCTAGGGTCCATCTCCATCCAGTATCTCCTCCCAAGTCCAATAGTCCTGATTGAGCTGCTCCTCCTGCCGCTGCCTGTGACCACGCTGCTTGGTCCTATTTTGGTAGGTGATTCTGTAACGGTTTTCTTCCGCTGAAGGAGAGGAGGACCAAAATGCAGCGTGGTTAGAGTTCAACATGTTTAATAAAGACCATACACGAGAACACTACAAAATACAAAACAACAAATGTGAAAACCGAAACAGTCCTATCTGGTGCAATGACACAAAGATAGAAGACAATCACAATCACAAAATACCCAAAGAACATGGCTGCCTAAATATGGTTCCCAATCAGAGACAACGATAAACACCTGCCTCTAATTGAGAACCAATATAGTCAACCATAGACTTACATAAACACCTAGACTAGAAAACACCCCATAAACATACAAAACCCCTAGACCAGACAAACACATAAATCCCCCATGTCACACCCTGACCTAACCAAAATAATAAAGGAAACAAAGATAACTAAGGCCAGGGCGTGACAGGCCCATTATCAGCAACCATCACTCCCGTGATCCAAAGGCACGTTGTGTTAGATAATCAAAGTTTATCATTTTAAAAGGCAGATTGATCATTAGAAAACCATTTTTCAATTATGTTAGCACAGCTGAAAACTGTCAAGCGATAAAACTGGCATTCTTTAGAATCTGGAGCATCAGCATTTGTGGGTTTGATTACAGGCTCAAAATGGCCAGAAACAAAGCCCTTTCTTCTGAAACTCGTCAGTCTATTCTTGTTCTGAGAAATGAAAGCTATTCTGTGAGAGAAATTGCCAAGAAACTGAAGAGCTCGTACATCTCTGTGTACTACTCCACAACTGAGCAAGAGGACAAGTACATTAGAGTGTCTAGTTTGAGAAACAGACGTCTCACAAGTCCTCAACAGGCAGCTTCATTCAATAGTACCCGCAAAACACCAGTCTCAACATCAACAGTGAAGAGGCAACTCTGGGATGCTGGCTTTCTAGGTAAAGTTGCAAAGAAAAAGCCATATCTCAGACTGGCCAATAAAAAGGAAAATATTAAGATGTGCAGAAGAACACAGACACTGGACAGAGGAAATCTGCCTAGAATGCTGGCCTTCTAGACTTGCCATCCTGGCCAAACTGAGCAATCAGGGGATAAGGGCCTTGGTCAGGGAGGTGACCAAGAACATGATGGTCACTCTGATAGAGCTGAAGAGTTCCTCTGTGGAAATGGGAGAGACTTCCAGAAGGACAACCATCTCTGCAGTACTCCACCAATCAGGCCTTTATGGTAGAGTGGCCAGACAGAAACCCCTCTTCAGTAAAAGAGAGATTCTTTAGGCAAACTGCCAAGCATCACGTCTGGAGGAAACCTGGTATAATCTCTGCTGTGAAGCATGGTGGTGGCAGCATCATGCTGTGGAGATGTTTTTCAGCAGCAGGGACTGGGAGACTAGTCAGGATTGACGGAAAGATGAACGGAACAAGGAACCGAGAGATCCTTGGTGATAACCTGTTCCAGAACGCCCAGGACCTCAGACTGGGGGCAAAGGTTCACCTTCCAACAGGACAACAACCCTCAGCAGACAGCCAAGACAACACAGGAGTGGCTTTGTTACAAGTCTCTGAATGTCCTTGAGTGGCCCAGTCAGAGCCCAGGCTTGAACCCAATCAAACATCTTTGGAGAGACCTGGAAATAGCTGTTCAGCGACACTCCCCATCCAGCCTGATAGAGAGGACCTGTGGAGAAGAATGGGAGAAACTCCCGAAATAAAGGTGTGCCAATCTTGTAGCGTAATACCCAAGGAGACTCGAGGCTGTAATCTCTGTCAAAGGTGCTTCAAAAAAGTATTGAGTAAAGGGGTCTGAATAATTATGTAAATGTGATATTTTTTTTGTTTGTTATGGTGTATTGGGTGTACATTGATGAGGATAATGTAAAAAAATCCATTTTAGAATAAGGCTGTAACGTATCAAAATGTGGAAAAAAGTCAAAGGGTCTGAATACTTTGCGGATGCACTGTACATGTACAAATACATTAAAAATAGTTTCCTAATCTTTCTTATATCGCTCAGATATAGGACAGACACTTTAAGAACAAACTTCCTTCAACATTTTTGGGGGACTCTCTGTTGTTCCATGTAGTGAATCTGTTATTGTAATGCCAAATTAAATGTTTCATCCAATACATTTTTAAATATCTTTTTTTGATACCTTAACTTAAGGTGTCTTAAAATTCTAAATCAAATAGCTAAATGATCCTTGGTATGTCCATCTTAAAACAATTCCATATGTTAGCTTAGAATCCCCCCCTCCCTTCCCCCATTTTAAACAGGGTTTAGACTCTCGTGGGTTAAATTTATGTTACTTTCGTCCCACCCAAATTAACACCCAAGACCAGCTCGCATAATGCTTGAAACCTATGCTGTCATTTATTCACCAGATGTGTTAAGAAAAGTACATGTATTTTCAACCTAAACAGAACTCCACATCTCGGCGAGACATGGTCGGACTGGGCTGTTTTTTTCTATAGGGAGGTCGTCCGCCGCATTTGGAACGGTCTGACTTTAGTATATCATTCTCGCTTCTGTCTTATCTGAGAAAATGTGCGTGTTACTTTCGCCCCGTGTTACTTTCATCCCGGCTCTCTCCTACCCAGTAGCTATGCAGCACCTGATGTTTGTGGTCTTCCATCTTTACACTATGATCTATTTTCCTCTCTTTACAACTGAACCAAATTCAAATGTGTTTGTTGCAGACGTTTTGGAATGGCTTTACACAGATGACTTTGCCCATTCCATAGAAGCCTTTAGTGGAGCCGGCATATCTAAACTGTATTCAAATGATCCAGAACCCCCCTCGTGGTCAAAGCTCCTAAACATCTCATGACGTAAATTCATCTGTCCTCTCGGGTCCTCGGTTTTCCTGGAATCCTATTGTGTGTTTGTGACATCCAATCAGAGAACGTCGGATATCATATTGGTGTGTCTCCCATCGTGCCTGAGTGACCATGAAAAGGCCAGGCCAGCGCGATCCTCACCGGTCAGTGTATTCTTCTCCGACACTGACCGTTTCTGCCACCTTACTCACGTCTGTGGGTGCGTACTGATCTCATAGGCCGATAGCAGTGGGCAGACGACAGTGGGCAGGCCAGCTCTGTTCTATATTTGTCCAGGGACACTTTCACTCATTGTCTTTAGGAGCAACCACTTTTCTCTCCTCCCTTCCTTGATGTAAGGCGATGTCCCAGCCGCGACCCTTATTTACTTATTCAGCTTGGAGATGCAGATGTGTGTGTGTGTGTGTGTGTGTGTGTGTGTGTGTGTGTGTGTGTGTGTGTGTGTGTGTGTGTGTGTGTGTGTGTGTGTGTGTGTGTGTGTGTGTGTGTGTGTGTGTGTGTGTGTGTGTGTGTGTGTGTGTGTGTGTGTGTGTGTGTGTGTGTGTCTGTGTGTGTTTTCCAGCTTTTAGACTAGTACAGTAGATGTCACCTCGGGTGGGCGTAGATACAGAGACACCCGTGTGTATTAGACGAGTCAGAGCCAGAGGGCAGAGTGGCCTGCGAGGTCAGTCTGTATTATTGTTGTAATTATTATCTAACTAGCAACTCTTTGCATTTCACAGTCAGCGGCTCTGAAAACATTAACGTGTCAGAAACACTAATGTTTTCATGGTTGTTGTTTTTTGTTCCGTTCCTTTCTCCCGGCAAACGTGGAGCAGTTGGTTAACGCTCCCAAAATAATGTCAGAAGAAATGAACGGGCAAAAAAACATGCGTTTCTGAGAAATACAGAAGGCAAAATGCCGTTTCTCTTGTCTTTTCTCTGCCTCGATTGCTTTTGTTATTGTAGGTTCATACCCAAGGCCCAGCACACATCAAGCAGAGCTACTGTCGATCTGTCTGTATTTGGCTAAGCCATTTTTAGAGTTGATACTTTTCCATGAATGTGACAAAGGTCTTTCAGTGTACTCCCTCTAATAACATTACTCCGGCAGACAGAGAACGCTCAATTTAAATAATATACTGCAGTGTGTTCTGGAGAGAACCTACGAAACATATCTGTCAGTGTCACCTCACTAGACGGTTCATTAATCAAGATTAGATTCAAGCACTATGGAGTGTTCCCGACATACACTCTGCAGTTCATACAGTAAATGTACTGTAGCTTACCTTCTGCCCCTCTGTATCCTGTCCCAGGCTTCGAAAATTCCTCCATAATATGGCAAGATACACATTTAATCAAATAAAATAGCCAAATTAAATGCAAATAAGTTTTATTAGTAGCAGTTGTCATTTTTATGTTTAATGGTCCTAATTAACTTTGCAATTAAAACTACTATTACCTCAGTTTTTTTTTCCATTCTCAAGGTTTTGAAATACAATGGCAAGATGCTGTTGATAGCTGACTCTGGGCTGGGGAGAATGATATGCTTACCCAACACGTTTGTCTTCTAAGTGGTCCTTCTGTAGCTCAGTTGGTAGAGCATGGCGCTTGTAACGCCAGGGTAGTGGTTTCGATCCCCGGGACCACCCATACGTAGAATGTATGCACACATGACTGTAAGTCGCTTTGGATAAAAGCGTCTGCTAAATGGCATATATATATATATAAGAAAGAGCAATGGTAACTACTGATATCAGGCGTTTGAATTTGTTGATTCCATGGAGCAGGTTGGTAGGGCCTTTTTTGGAGAGTACTTTTTCCTGTGCCTGTTCGAAGTGCCAATCTTAACCGCTTGTGCTTTTGTGAGATGTGTTTTCATTTGATGGTTGCCTCTACAGATGGCATAATATCTGCATCTTTTGGATCCCTCGGTGAAGAAGAGAGGGATAGAGAGTGAAGTGACAGAAAGCAAGGCTCTTGGTGTTGTGTGCTGCGCTGAGCTGACAGGTACTCTCAAAGCAAAGACCTTTCCCATGCTGTACCTGCAGCCAGAAGCGTTTTGACGAGTGATCAGTGTGGCTGTCTTCTTCTCTAACAGCCGTATGGTGTAACACATCTATTGAAAGCCCGCCGACACACAAACACAGGCACAGACGCATGCGGGTGAGCGAGCGCACACACACACACACACAGACCCACACACACACAGATACACAGTCTACACAGCTCAACTTACTGACGTAGACGGACGCATGCTAGTGAGCACAGTTGTGCGCACACACACACACAAACAACACACACTTTTATGCGCGCGCACACACACGCTTAACACACCGGTAATGCTACTTCACTATTTGAATGATTTCTCTGCCAACTGAACCATATCACAGCTGTAGCATAAGACGAGTGTATCCCTCCATCAAAAGGGCTTTTTAAATAAAATAATGTCTTCTGATGATTCAAAGCAAATATTTCCCTAGCACACGTTTACCCGAATGTACTCTTCTGAAGAGAGGGTTCAAGTAAGTTGGGCA
Source organism: Oncorhynchus gorbuscha (assembly GCF_021184085.1). Classification (NCBI taxonomy): domain Eukaryota; kingdom Metazoa; phylum Chordata; class Actinopteri; order Salmoniformes; family Salmonidae; genus Oncorhynchus; species Oncorhynchus gorbuscha. Next base: position 44,425,836 of record NC_060193.1, read on the forward strand.
TCGTTTGAAACAGTGCTCTGCGGCCTGGGTTTTAAACAACGTGGGAAAATAATGGAACTGAGAAACCCCTTAACCATTTTCTCAAGAAGGGGAGACCAGATGTTTGTTCTTAAACAGCAACGTGTATTTGCCACTTGTGGGAGGACGATGGTCATACATTCTTTGACATTTCGCAGCAGAATGCACCAAAGAAAGAAATTCACCACAGGCAATTGTTCTCACGCAACTTTGATCTGTCAATAATAAACTGGACGCTAAGCCTCTTCAGCAGTGAGACTGAGACCTTTTACGGTGACACAGAGCATATCTGCCATTTGGCAGACACTTTTATCCCAAGCAACCAACAGTAGCATACATTTTCATATGGGTGGTCCCAGCAGACTGTCACGTATGTATACTTTGAGCGATAGTTTCACTTTCTGAGTAAAATCTTGTTTCTAACATTCAGCATAAGAACTCCACTTCCTGTCGCTCTTGCCTGTTATTGACACCACTACTGTAGCACTCGCTCTTTGCTGTGTGACCTCAGATAGTTGCGAGGTTCATATTCTCCCTTTACAACGAATCTAAGTGCTACATCATTTAAATCAGATGGAAATATGGTGTTTCGACACATCGTCCCAATAGGCGATACGCCACGACACCACCACAGCTACCACCTTCACCGCCTCTTCCTCTCAATCTACCCAACCTGCTAATCATTTCATTTTCTGGTTGAATATTTCCCAAATTGAATGAATCTGATGAAATGTGTTAGGAGCCACAGATTCCACCTTGCACCTCTGCTTTGAAGGGCCCTTCTTTTCCCCCTCGTCCCTCCTCCTTTCTTCCTCCCGTCCTTCCTCATCGTTCCAGAGGAGCTGATGATTGTTAAACCTGGTGACAGACTGGTGACAGACTGGTGACAGGCTGTTAGGAAAGCGTAGTTCATTATCGATGCCATTGCAGTCTTTAAAGGTTATCCACTTCCCGTCTCCTTAAAGAGGGCCTCGGCCAATGGAGTGACATGTTAATGCTGTTATACCCAAACCGTGAAAGAAAAAAAAAAATGGAAGTTGCAGGGGGGGGGGGGGTTTGTGTGAAATGTGAAAAAAATGTTTGAACATTTCCTGCCACTTAATGATGTGCCAAGGAGGTAACAACAGTGGATGTGGATAGACCGTGGAGCCGCTTAGACATGGCTCCTGCCTGCATTCTCAACCACCGGATAACGAACAACACAACATGCCTCTCTCTTGTCAGTCCGATCCGTCAGTCGCACTCCTTTATATCTCCCCAGATTGCGTTTCCAATTTTCATCTTTCACTGTGTATTACAATTCGTTTTGTGACAATAACAAAATAATACACCTAGGAATTGATAGAACCTCTTGAATCAATCCCTCTGTGCTTTAGCAGGAGAAAATGGAAATGGTCTGCTGGAAATCGGTATCACTGAAAATCCAAATAGCACGTCCTAAAAAGGCTGGAGGTAAATACAATAAAAGGAACGCTTTTTTTTAGGACACATTTCCTTTTTTGGACATATTGCCAGATCCTTAACACAGGTTAAACAGGTTCTACCTTCTCTGCCCGAGGCAGTTTATTAAAAACTTTCACATCAGAAAACTGTTACGAACACGAAACTTCCTTGTCATGAATGAAACCCTCGCATTCACTTTGGGGGGGGGGGGGGGGGGATCATCCTTTTTCTCATTAAGTCTCAGTAAATTCAACTATATTTAGTCTCCTGGCTAATCTTGGCTGATCTTGGTTTCCTTATAGGCTCACTCCCACTGTCTTTTAATTCAGCGGTACAACTAGCCTGAGAGCTTTCTCCATCGAGGCCCTGCAAGATATCCTTTCTTCACTATTGTAACACAGGATCTCAGGTAGAGAGGTTTTACACTGTATTTGGATGGATTGATAAAAGTGTATGTAATGTAACCTACGTAAAGCAACCTTTATTATTCTTTTTAAATAAGAGGGATACATGTGTCCTGGGATGAGACCCCCAGCATGGGATCATGTGAGTCTCTGTTATCAGAGTGGTCAGTATGGGGCTGTGTATTTCTGGACATTTTTGGGGACGTGTGGAACCCAGCTGAAAAAGCAGTCTCTCTGCAGGTTACGTTCGGAAAGGAGTGGATTCCCGACCGTCTCGACCAGACCTGATTGGGACAACCTTGATCGCTCCACCATGTGTGGTCACCATGACGCTGTCTTCATCCTTGTTTATAGTTTATTGTTTATCTCAGCATGTGCCACAGTGTTGGGGAGAGACTGGCCAGAGTGGCAATGTTTAGTTCTGTTTCCTTTTTCTCTCACCCACTCAGAAAATCTACAAAGAAAATTGCCACCCAACTTGGCCCAAGAGTTTCAGGTTGTTGTGACCCCCCCCCCATTCTCTTCATCTCAAATGTTCTTTCTTTCTTTCTCTCTCTCTCTCAAATCCATTTCAATTCAATGTAAGGGCTTTATTGGCATGGGAAACATTAACATTGCCAAAGGAAGTGAACTAGATAATAAACAAAAGTGAAATAAACAATAAAAATGAACAGTAAACATTACACTCACAAAAGTTCCAAAAGAATAAAGACATTACAAATGTCATATTATGTGGAAATATGGTTAAATAAATAAACATAAATATGGGTTGTATTTACAACGGAGTTTGTTATTCACTGGTTGCCCTTTTCTTGTGACAACAGGTCACACATCGTGCTGATGTGATGGTACACTGTGGTATTTCACCCAATACATATGGGAGTTTATCAAAATTGGATTTGTTTTCAAGATTTGTGGATCTGTGTAATCTGAGGGAAAAATATGTCTCTAATATGGTCATACATTTGGCAGGAGGTTAGGAAGTGCAGCTCAGTTTCCACCTCATTTTGTGGGCAGTGTGCACATACTCTGTCTTCTCTCGAAAGCTAAGCTTGAGAGCTTCTCAATAGCAAGGCTATGCTCACTGAGTCTTTACATAGTCAAAGCTTTCCTTAAGTTTGGGTCAGGTATTTTCTCAAAGCTGTCACCCCTGATGAAAATACTTGAAACCCTTGTGAGTGAACAGCTAAAAGAGTTTTTATTTACTAACTCTATTTTATCAATGTACCAATCATGCTTCAGGAAGAAGCATAGCACAGTTACAGCAGCCATGAAGGTTTTAACCTGTTGCGACGAGCAATCCCATATCCGGGATCCTATTTATAGCCTTAAGCTCATTACCATAACGCAACGATAACTATTCATGAAAATTGCAAATGAAATGAAATAAATATATTTGCTCTCAAGCTTAGCCTATTGTTAACAACACTATCATCTCATATTTTCAAAATATGCTTTTGAACCATAGCTAAACAATCATTTGTGTAAGAGTATTGATAGCTAGCATAGCATTACGCCTAGCATTTAGCATGCAACATTTTCACAAATACAAGAAAAGCATTCAAATAAAATAATTTACCTTTGAAGAACTTCAGATGTTTTCAATGAGGAGACTCTCAGTTAGATAGCAAATGTTCAGTTTTTCCAAAAATATTATTTGTAATTGTAATTATAGCCTCAAGCTCATTAGCATAACGCACATGAAAATCGCAAATGACATGAAATAAATATATTAGCTCTCAAGCTTAGCCTTTTGTTAACAACACTGTCATCTCAGATTTTCAAAATATGCTTTTGAACCATAGCTAAACAAGCATTTGAAGAACTTCAGATGTTGTCAATGAGGAGACTCTCAGTTAGATAGCAAATGTTCAGTTTTTCCAAAAAGATTATTTGTGTAGGACAAATCGCTCCGTTTTGTTCATCACGTTTGGGTAAGAAAAAACCCGAAAATTAAGTCATTACAACGCAAACTTTTTTCCAATTTAACTCCATAATATCGACAGAAACATGGCAAACGTTGTTTAGAATCAATCCTCAAGGTGTTTTTCACATATCTATCGATGATAAATCATTCGTGGCAGTTGACTTTCTCCTCTGAAGAAAATGGAACGCATGGAGCTGGAGATTACGTAATAATTTCGACGGAGGACACCGGGCGGACACCTGGTAAATGTAGTCTCTTATGGTCAATCTTCCAATGATATGCCTACAAATACGTCACAATGCTGCAGACACCTTGGGGAAACGACAGGAAGTGCAGGCTCATTCCTGGCGCATTCACAGCCATATAAGGAGACATTGGATCACAGGGCATTCAAAATCTGGACCATTTCCTGTATGAAATTTCATCTTGGTTTCGCCTGTAGCATTAGTTCTGGGGCACTCACAGATAATATCTTTGCAGTTTTGGAAACGTCAGAGTTTTTTCTTTCCAAAGCTGTCAATTACATGCATAGTCAAGCATCTTTTCATGACAAAATATCTAGTTTAAAACGGGAATGTTTTTTATCCAAAATTTAAAGAGCGCCCCCCTATCTCGAAGAAGTTAAATGATATCACTGAAGCCCTTGACAAAAAACAGCACTGTGTCTCACTTTTTATTGATCTCTCTAAGGATTTTGATAGAGTTGATCATGCTAAGGCAGAAATTATACTAATCTTATACTAAGGCAGAGATTGTCGAGTGTAGGTCTTTCAGATCATGCAGTTGCATGGTTTGCTAACTATCTGCCTGATAGAACTCAGTGCATTCAATTTGATGGGTTTATGTCTGTTAAAGTGTCTGTCTTTAATGGTGTGCCCCAAGGCTCTGTACTTGGTTCTCTCTTATTCACTATTTATATAAATTATTTAGACAAAAATGTCCAAAATGCGCAACTTAATTTTTATGCTGATGATACTGTTATTTACTGTTGTGCCTCATCTCTTACAAAAGCTTTCCAGAACTTGCAAACTGCATTTTATACTGTTCAACATACCTTGTGTCAATCGAAGCTTATCCTCAATACTGACAAAACTAAACTAATGGTGTTTTCTAAAGCAAGAAATAGACCTCTGAACCTTTCAGCTATTACTACCTCTCAGGGCAAGGAGATTGAGGTTGTAACCTCATATAAATATCTTGGAATTTTAATTGATGACGGCCTCTCTTTTAAATAGCATTTTCAACAACTTACAAAAAAATTGAAGCTGAAATTGTATTTTATTTTAGGAATAAGGCCTGTTTTTCTTTTGAAGCCAGAAGGAGGCTAGTATCAGCTACATTTATGCCTTTACTAGACTATGGGGATATTTTATATATGAATGCTTCCGCTCAGTGTTTGAGATCAATTGACACCCTTTACCTACCTACCACTTAGAGATTTATTTTAAACTGCAAAACCCTTACGCACCACTGCACTTTGTATGCCAGGGTTGGCTGGCCTTCTCTAGTCACTCGTAGGCTCAGTCACTGGTATTATTTACAAAGCCATTTTGGGTTTACTACATTTTTATTTGGGCATTTCTATTGTTCAGAAATGTGGTGTGTACTCTCTTCATTCGCTGGACTTTATCCTGCTAACTGTTAACTGTTCCAAATGTCTGAACTGAATTTGGTAAAAGGGCTTTTATGTACTCTGCGCCATCGTCTTGGAACGCCTTACAAAATACTTTTAAACTGGAAGAACTTGTCCCGATTGGTATTTTTAAATCACTGATGAATGATCTTGAGACTGATTCCCTGACCTGTCAAAGTTTTTAATTTGCTGTGCATGCATAATTTGGTGTTTTAACATTGTACACTGAGGATATTTTAAGGATCGGCCCCTTTAAAAAAAAAAATTCACCTAAAATGTCATGCCCAAATCTAACTGCCTGTAGCTCAGGCACTGAAGCAAGGATATGAATTTTCTTGGTACCATTTGAAAGGAAACACTTTGAAGTTTGTGAAAATGTGAAAGGAATGTCGGAGAATAAAACACATTAGATATGGTAAAAGATAATACAAAGAAAAACCAAATGTTTAAAAAAAATTGTTGTACCATGATCTTTGAAATGCAAGAGAATGGCCATAATGTGTTATTCCAGCCCAAGTGCAATTTAGATATTGGCCACTAGATGGAGGCAGTGTATGTGCAACATTTTAGTCTGATCCAATAAACCATTGCATTTCTGTTCAAAATGTTTAATCAAGACCGCCCAAATGTGCTTAATTTGTTTATTAATAATACCTTTTCATGTTCTAAATTGTGCACTCTCCTCAAACAATAGCATGGTATTACTTCACTGTAATAGCTACAGTACTGTAAATTGGACAGTGCAGTTAGATGAACAAGAATTGAAGCTTTCTGCCAACATGAGATATGTCTATGTCCTGGGAAATGTTATTGTTACTTACAACCTCATGCCAATCGCATTAGCCTACGTTAGCTAAACCGTCTCGCAGGGGACCAACAAATCCTGAAGAAGATAACTGATTCAGGAATTTTTAGCCAGATCCTAATTGGTATGTCTAATTTCATGTTCCTTTTGTTGGCATAGAAAGCTCTTCTTGCCTTGTCTCTCATTCACAGCTTTGTGAAAATTACCTGTGGCACTTTTGTTTAGGCCGAGGTATGTATAGTTTTTTTGTGTGCTCTAGGGCAACGGTGCCTAGATGGAATTTGTATTTATGGTCCTGGCAACTAGACCTTTTTTGGAACACCATTATTTTTGTCTTACTGAGAATTACTGTCAGGGCCCAGGTCTGACAGAATCTGTGCAGAAGATCTAGGTGGAGGTGGTGGAAAAAGTATCAAATTGTCATACTTAAGTAATAGGAGTCAATGTAATAGAAAATGACTCTAGTAAAAGTCATCCAGTAAAATTTTACTTGAGTAAAAGTCTAAAAGTATTTGGTTTAAAATATACTGAAGTATCAAAAGTAAATGTAATTTATGAAATATACTTAAATATCAAAAGTAAAATATAAATCATTTCTAATTTCATTATCTTTTTTAAAATTTAATTTTACTTTTATTTTACTAGGCAAGTCAGTTAAGAACAAATTCTTATTTTCAATGACGGCCTAGGAACAGTGGGTTAACTGCCTGTTCAGGGGCAGAACGACAGATTTGTACCTTGTCAGCTCGGGGATTTGAAATTGCAACCTTTCGGTTACTAGTCCAACACTCTAACCACTAGGCTACCCTGCCGCCCCATCTTAAGCAAACCAGACGGGCACATTTATTGATTTATTACATTTATGGATAGCCAGAGGCACACAAACATTCAGACATAATTTATAAACAAAGCATGTATGTTTAGTGAGCCTGCCAGATCAGAGGCAGTAGGATGACCAGGAATGTTCTGTTGATAAGTGTGTGAATCATCATACTAAGCATTCAAAATGTAACAAGTGCTTTTGTGTGTGAAGGAAAATGTATGGAGTAAAAAGTACAATATTTTCTTATGGAATGTAGTGAAGTAAAAGTATAAATATAAATAGTAAAGTACAGAAACCTGAAACAACAACTTAAGTAGTACTTTAAAGTATTTTTACTTAAGTACTTTACACCACTGGATCTAGGTGCTGCTATAGGCCCTCCTTGGTTGAGGACAGAAGCACCAGATCATCAGCGAACAGTAGACATTTGACTTCAGATTTTAGTAGGGAGAGGCCGGGTGCTGCAGACTGTTCTAGTGCCCTCACCAATTTGTTGATATATATGTTGAAGAGGGTGGAGCTTAAGCTGCATCCCTGTCTCACCCCATGACCCTGTGGAAAGAAATGTGTGTTTTTTTGCCAATTTGGATTTTATACTGTTTTTTCCCCCAACACCTCTTTACATCAATTTGTATAGCAGACCCTCATGCCAAATTGAGGCAAAAGCTTTTTTGAAATCAACAAAGCATGAGAAGACTTTGCCTTTGTTTTAGTTTGTTTGTTTGTCAATTAGGGTGTGCAGGGTGAATACGTGGTCTGATACAGTTGATTCCTGCATATCACAAAATACAGCTGGTTTTCAAACTGTTAAAGCTAGAATCCTTAATTGAAACAATAACAAAGCGATTTGGTAAAAAGCTGAGGGATGGACCTGGAGAAATGTAACCACTCTTAATTGCATAGACACAGGCAAGGACTGACCATCCATGAAATCAAAATGATAGTTTTAACCATGTTTTGAGGCTATACAGTGTTTGTTTAAGTTAACATTGTTCCGTATGTTGTCACACCAGTTGTGTGACAGAAACATAAATAGAATGTGTGTGAGAGAGAGAGAGAGAGAGAGAGAGAGAGAGAGAGAGAGAGAGAGAGAGAGAGAGAGAGAGAGAGAGAGAGAGAGAGAGAGAGAGAGAGAGAGAGAGAGAATGTCACCGATACAAGTTCAAGCTGAAACATATTAGATGCATTTTCCAGAAGAGCACACATCAGTTAAAAAAGAACAGAACAATTTCCAACTGTGGACATTCTGAATTACAGGAAAGTAATTCCTTGTGCAAAATAACATTTTAAAAGATAACGTTCTCACACATAGAAAGTTTGGGATCTCTTCATCTTCATCAATTGGTGACATCAAGCAATTATCCTTAAGTGGTTGAGTGAGAGAGAGAGCGAAAGAGAGAGAGAGAGAGAGAGAGAGAGAGAGAGAGGAGTGTTCTCTTAAATTCTAACGCTTAAATAATGTTATTTTGGCAGCTCAGAGTACCGTTGTGGCCCCAGGCTTAATGGCGCCACCTCAATACTCCACTGTGGTTGGGCACTCTCTCAGCACATGGCATTCATTTTTGCCTTTATAGTGCTCTACTTTTGACGAGAGCCCACTGGGCTCTGGTAAGATGCAGTGCACTGTACAGGGAATAGGATGCCATTTGGGACGTAGCCACTCTATGAAATCCTCTCCTTTTCCAGTGGTAAAGAATCAAGATGCTTGCAAAATTACATTGACAATTAGGGGTGGGTGGATCTCGCAGTGAACAGAGCCAAGCCGAGTGTAACCCTGCTGAAGATCAAATGGCTGTGTCAGGGAAGGCCTGACACTGGCTCTGTAAATAATTTAGAATAGGGATGCATCCCAAATGGCGCGCTATTCTGTTTTAAGTGCACTACTTTTAATCGGGGCCCATAAGGCTCTGTTAAAAAGTAGTGAAGCTTGGTAGGGAATAGGGTGCCATTTGGGACAAAGCCATATTGTAGTGCGTTTCTGGGCACTTCTATAGACTTGGCCTTAGTTAGAAACATGCACAACAAATGGAAGAGCCAGTTAATGGTGACACAGATCGTTAGAGTGTATGACATAAGTGGCGTTATTCGAACCACTCATCATCACAGTTCGGGAGTGTGAAGATGGATCAAGAGTTTGTTTCTGCTTTGTTTTTTGGCCATTTCATATTTCCCAAAAGGATGTTGTTCCAAAAGTGAATGTTGGAGGCGACACTGCCATTAAAACAATTTTACGAGTTAAAATCATTCTGATATATATCTATGACTAAAGTCTAGTTCGGGAGGTGACTCTTATTTGGGTGTCTCAAGTACAGTATGTACTGTATGCATCAGTGTGTAAACACAATGTAATGAATATTGCTAAGTACAGTGGGGCAAAAAAGTATTTAGTCAGCCACCAATTGTGCAAGTTCTCTGTGTTGCCCAGCAACAGCCACAAAACATCACTGCTCTAGAGGAGATCTGCATGGAGGAATGGGCCAAAATACCAGCAGCAGTGTGAAGACTTACAGAAAACTTTTGACCTCTGTCATTGCCAACAAAGGGTATATAACAAAGTATTGAGATAAACTTTTGTTATTGACCAAATACTTATTTTCCACCATAATTTGCAAATAAATTCATTAAAAATCCTACAATGTGATTTTCTGGAGAAAAAAAAATCTCATTTTGTCTGTCATTTTCTCATTTCGTCTGTTGAAGTGCACCTTATGATGAAAATTACAGGCCTCTCTCATCTTTTTAAGTGGGAAAACTTGCACAATTGGTGGCTGACTAAATACTTTTTTGCCCCACTGTATGTAATTTTAGAGTTACTAGCATAGCGATGGAGATCGAATGGACTGAATAACAGCATGGAGCTCCTATGCATGTTAAGTATCTATAATAGAATGGTAAAATTACTTAAATATCTTTGTCCCTTTTATTTCCACCAGGAAACTGCAGTAGGTGAACTGTTATAGAATTGAACCCACAGTTCAAATGTCAGTTGTATGATTCCAGGTTCTACTTTCCTTCTATGAGGAGAGAATGAAGGAGTGGGAATTGAGCAGGGTTGGGGATTAACTGGTTACATGTAATCATGTAACAGCTTTCTGTTTTCTCAATGACATTCAACTCAGCTTCAGAAAAAGGTGCAAGTTTAAGTATGTTCCACCTGAGTGAGTCTGATCAGAAGTCAGAGACCACTAAGATGACACACCAAATGTGTTGGGTGGATTCTTTTTGTGTTCTTCTTATGCCCAAAAGTAATGGGAAATAATCAGATTACTTTACCGAGTTTGGGTAATCCAAAAGTTACGTTACTGATTACAATTTTGGACAGGTAACTAGTAACTGTAACAGATTACATTTACAAAGTAACCCATCCAAACCTGGAATTGAGTCACATCTCTTCGGAGAATAACCTCTTTATTTGCAATTAATCCAAACTCCTGAGAGCTCTGTGTTCATTTGGTTTTAAAGAATAGACACAAGAGTAGACTTACTTAACCTCTAGGCCTTAGGAAAGAAACCCATAAATAAATGAACTCGATAATTAACCTACATTTACATCACATGACTTCACAACTCACGTAAACCTACAGTATAAGTCGTTTACCCTGGCAAACTGGCTAGTAAATGAGGCATGCTAATACAATGTAGCAGTCTACTTCGTGTATGTATAAGTGACACATTGTAAAGTCTGAATAAATATAAATGATGCTTATTACAATGAACAATATCTACACAAAATGACATCACTAATTGCCGGGCCTATCGTGTGTATGGCAAGATGAGACAAAGTTACAAACACAGTTACAAAATATTTTAATGTAATTGCCTGTGTTTGTTCTTAGCGGTGCATGAATTAATGTGTATATGCTGGAAGACCGCCTTGAAGCTGTCATCGACCCTGATATTAAGATTCCCTTAATATGAGATTTCAGTTTGATAGGTGCAGTTTACAGCTTATCGGCCCGGGCAATTATGGACATTGATTTGTCCTTCTTCAGTTTGATTTGATTCGGACAATAATACAATGTATGCAGATGTAATATGTTTGACAGAATGTGAACGCGTAAATGGGCGGAAAGTTATTGAAACCTATCAAATGAAGTCTTGGTGCTGTATTTCAAGCTTCGGCTTCTAGCCATTGGATGGAACCGAGTGGCAGGAGCATTGGGCAGAGTCAGATTGCAGTTACTTGAGAAACTTCAGGACAGAAGAAGGGACATAACAGCAGAAAGTTGATGCATTAATTGGCTGTGTACCTTCTGTTAAAATTACCTTCTGGCACTAAACTGCAGCAAAGCTCTCTCTCTCTCTCTCTCTCTCTCTCTCTCTCTCTCTCTCTCTCTCTCTCTCTCTCTCTCTCTCTCTCTCTCTCTCTCTCTCTCTCTCTCTCTCTTTCTCTCTCTTTCTCTCTCTCTCTCTCTCTCTGCCTCTGCGTCTCTCTGTCTTTGAAATAAATACATTTGTTAATCTGTAAGAGCCCAGTGTGCTGCTTTTGGCATTTAATCAAAAAATGAAATCATATGCACACTTCCAGCAGTCTCAAAAGATAAATGATGCAATATTTCTGTGGAGTCTTCTTTTAAGAACTTTTACATGTGCATCACCCTTTTCCACGTGTTCTCCTCTTCCCTCTTTGTTTTCCTGAAAATGCCATCTGAAATGTAGTTCAAATATTCAGAGGCTCTTCTCTGTGTCTGTCTCGCTCTCTCTCTCTCGCTGACTAACATTCCCTCTCCATCTCGAGCTCTAGTCTTCTCAAACACCGTATTCTTTCTGTTTTTACTGTGCTTAATATAAAGGCAACAATTATTCGATTTCAGAGTTATGAAAATGTGATTGTTATGAGAAAACAAGCAATTTAAGCTTTAATTGGTATCATTTTTCACAGAGCTGGCAAGGTACTTACCTCCTTGGCACTTTTTTTTCCCTCGTAAAATTGCACATTTATATTCCTGAATGGAGATTACATTTTCACGTTTTTTTTTCTCTCTCTCTGTAATTGGGATGCGTGTTGTGCACCTGCAAACGGCAAAAGGCGTTTCTATCAACGTTACCCACGCGTTTGTTTATTCAACCCTGCTGTTAGCTTATTGCCTTCCACATGAGCTCCTCGTACAATTTAGACGGGACATGACAGAAATGTCCAATGAATACAATACATTAAATGTAAACAAATACCACGACTTCCTTCCTGTGTTGCACAAGCAGATGCATGACGTAAGCAGTGACACTGGCTTTCGCACACACTGTGTAGATGACAACAGCCTTCTAAAGGATGTTGAAACCAGCAGATACAGGCACATGTAAAGTGAACACCTCCGTTGTGTAACACATCAAATGTCACGTCGCTGATATTAATCCCAGTGTGGCACCTTGTCTTCCCTGAGTGTCTCCCCGTCCCGTTCGTCGAAAAGCGTTATCGCACCAAGGTGCAGCGTGATGGGGTCGCCACGTGTTTCTTACCCGAAATGCACAAACGCAATAAAGAACGACCCAAACGTGACGACAATGGCGTGCTCACAGGCAACCACACATGAACAAGATCCCACAAAACACAGGTGGGAAAAATAACTACTTAAATAATGGCTACCAGCTGCCTCTAATTGGGAATCATACAAAACACCAACATAGAAAAAGAAAGTAGAACACAACTTAGACATAGATATACTAGATCACCCCCTAGTCACGCCCTGACCCACTATACCATGGAGAAACAATGGCTCTCTATGGTCAGGGCGTGACATCACACCGGAAATGTCCTTTCCATGGGTATTTAGATGCCTGACATTCCACGATGAAAAAGTTTCAATGAGATCATCGTAGATTACATCCAGAGGGCTACAGCTGTGCCAGCAAGGCACTTTGGGTAAAATAATGAACCACGAGAGCATAGGTATATAAACATCTACTCACATACTATGTAATACAATTGATTTATCACACCACTTCATAACACTAAAGCTTTGTCCTTCCTGATTGTTAATGTATTTGTGAGTATTAATTGGGCTAATTGAAAATGATACATTTCCCATTTGATGTATGTTGAAAGTCTGAATTAAATAACTATGGTGTGGTGCTCAGCAAAGAAAAGGATTGTTAGTTTGTTTCATGGAGAACCAGACACATTAAGAGGAAGCAATGTAAGTGTGTGGTTTCTACCATTGACTATATATACTACTATATATACGCCGTAATCAATGGTAGAATTCTATGATAGAAATGTTAGCCTTCCTGTGTGGGTTTCTTTCACTTGGGAATGCCACCCATTCCATAGAGATTTGAGGGTGACATGCAGCTGGTTCCTACACAACTAGGAAGTCTGAATGTACACACGTTGCAGACGCACACACACACACACACACACACACACACACACACACACACACACACACACACACACACACACACACACACACACACACACACACACACACACACACACACACACACACACACACACACACACACACACACACACACACACACACACACACACACACACACACACACACATGCACTCAATCTGCCTTACATACAAAAATAATTCACAAAAGGATTTGGTTGCTACACAGACATACAGTGGCTACAATACAGGTGTGTAGTACCTTGATGTTTAGTTGTACTATGATACAGATGTAGCATCTTAATTTGATCATTCTTTTGTTGCTAGAACTTTTCTGCACCTCGGGAAATGCAGATTTTGTGATTTACATAAATTGACTGAAAAACCACACTAACACATTAAGCAGCATTATGGATTAAACATTCAAATCCTGCTGCTGCAGGATTACTTTGCTGTCACCATATAGGTCAAAATAAGATCCTACATCTGTACACTTTCATCAACTTACAGATTGACGTGTCAAATGACCCTGAAAAGTGCCTGAAGATCCCTCCCAAGGCTACCCAGAGCCAGTTAGGGGAAGATAAATTGTAGCTCTCTTTCCAAATAAATTAAGTCAGGGCCTTTAATGACATAATGATACAATAATAATAAGGGCTATGCAAGCAATGTGGCTGAGCCTGCATATTTGCAATGGGACACTGGGGGGAGAGAGAGAGAGAGAGAGAGAGAGAGAGAGAGAGAGAGAGAGAGAGAGAGAGAGAGAGAGAGAGAGAGAGAGAAAACGTGAGGAGAAGAGCAACTATTATAAGAAGAGAGCCCCCTGTACAGACAGTCTGACGCCAGATGGCTTCTTGTAATAAATATTCAACCTTAACTCTGTTCCCATGTAGCTTTTTTTCCTCCTCTTTTTGTATGGCTGCCAGCACACCCACACGGATCTGGGCCAGCCAAATGATTACAGTAGAACAAACAAAAAAAGTGCAAAGGAGGAAACAGGCCGACAGGGTCCTGTACACAGTGAGATAGAGCGGCAGTATGTGCTGAAAGCCCAACAATTTTGTATGTGGGAAAGTTAAAACTGTGGGAGGAACAGAAAAGAGAGACGAAGGAAGAGAACGGAGGGAATGGAGGAAGGGAGAGAAAGGAGGGAGATAGGGAAGGGAGGGAGAGAGGGAAGGGAGGGAGGGAGGGAGAGAGAGAGGGAAAGGAGGGAGAGAGGGACGGGAGGGAGAGAGGGAAGGGAGGGAGAGAGGGAAAGGAGGGAGGGAGGGAGGGAGGGAATGGGGGAGGGAGGGAGAGAGGGATAGAGGGTAGGGAGGGAGAGAGGGAGGGGAGGGATAGAGGGTAGGGAGGGAGAGAGAGAAGGAAGAGAGAGGGAAGGGAGGGAGGGAGAGAGGGAAGGGAGAGAGAGAGAGAAGGGGGAGGGAGAGAGGGAAAGGAGTGGAGGGATGGAAGGGAGGGAGAGAGGGAAGGGAGGGAGGGAGAGAGGGAAGGGAGAGAGAGAAGGGAGGGAGAGAGGGAAGGGTGGGAAGGGAGAGAGGGAAGGGAGGGAGAGTGAGAAAGTTAGAAATCCTCTGTGTGAGATACTGAACAGAGAGTGTTGCAGCAGAGGCCAATAATGGTTTATATAGTGGAACTGTTTCTGATGTTGCATGATTAAGAAATCCTTGTAAAATAGCATACTTGCAGTTGTGCAGCGCATGTGGACATGGGTAGGCGTTCCCTAAGGTCTATGTCTGCGCCCCCGCGAGGAAATCAAATTAGCATAATAAAAAACTCCCCATAAAAATCTGTCAGTTTAAATTCGAATCTCCTCTCCTGAGACTCTCATGAACACAATGGCCTTCTCAGCCAACTTTTCTGTAGCGTCCGAACCGTTTGGGCTACACACTAATCTGTGCAAAGGTGAGACTCTCACAAACATTTACACGTCGGTTGTTTTGCTCCAAGACGCCAACTGACCACACACACAAGTCTGAAGGTCTCCCGGTACCAGTTGAAAAAATGTATACAGGTAAAAAAAAGATAAACTGTATATGTTTCCTGATCTTTCTTATGTCTATCAGATATAGGAGAGACAATTCAGAACAAAATTCCGTTTGATATTTTTTGGGTGTAGTGAATATTTTATTCAATGCGTTTGTATAAGACCAAACATATATTTTTTATACATACCAGTCAAAAGGTCAGACACACCTACTCATTCAAGGGCTTTTCTTTATTTTGACTATTTTATACATTGTTGAACATTAGAGAAGATATCAAAATTATGAAATAACACACGTGGAATCACGTAGTAGGCAAAAAAAAGTGTTAAACAAATCAAAATATATTTTCTATTCAAGATTCTTCAAAGTAGCCACCCTTTGCCTTGATGACAGCTTTGCACATTCTTGGCACTCTCTCAACCAGCTTCACCTGGAATGCTTTTCCAACAGTCTTGAAGGAGTTCCCACATGCTGAGCACTTGTTGGCTGTTTTTCCTTCTCTCTGCGGTCCAACTCATCCCAAACCATCTCAATTGGGTTGAGGTCAGGTCATTGTGGAGGCCAAGTCATCTGACGCATCATTCTATCATTCTCCTTCTTGGTCAATTATCCCTTACATCGCCTGGAGGTGTGTTGGGTCCTAGTACTGTTGAAAAACAAACAATAGTCCCACTGCGCACAAACCAAATGGGATGGCATATCGATGCAGGGATGCTGTGGTAACCCGATTAAACTTTCCAGAACATAGACATAGCTTAAATTGGCAGAAAGCTTAAATTCTTGTTATTCTAACTGCACTTTCCATTTTACCGTAACTATTACTGTGAAAAAATACCATGCTATTGTTTTATCACGGCAACTGGTTTGATACATTCACCTCTGAAGGTAAATAATGCACTTAATAATGCACAATCTTGCTCTGATTTGTCATCCTGAGGGTCCCAGAGATAAAAATGTAGCATAGTTTTGTTTGATAAAATCTATTTTTATTTTCAAATGTAGGAACTGGGTTCTACAGTTTGAACCCCTACCAGATTTAAAGTGTTATATTCTCCTACATTAATTTCATATTTCCACAAACTTCAAAGTGTTTCCTTTCAAATGGTATCAATAATATGCATATCCTTGCTTCAGGTCCTGAGCTACAGGTAGCTCAAAATAACCCAAAACAGATTTAAAAGAACTAATTCTTATTTACACTGGCCAAACCTGGACGACACTGGGAAAATTGCACGTCGCCCGATGGGACTCCCAATCACAGCAGGTTGTGATACAGCCTGGAATCAAACCAGGGTGTCTGTAGTGGCACCTCAAGCACTGAGATGCAGTGCAGTATACCACTGCGCCACTCAGGAGCCCGAGTATGTTTAACTAGTCAAGGAGTATGCTTAACTAGCCATGAAGTATGCTTAACTAGCCATGAAGTATGCTTAACTAGCCAAGGAGTATTTATTTATTTATTTAACCTTTATTTAACTAGGCAAGTCAGTTAAGAATAGATTCTTATTTTCAATGACGGCCTAGGAACAGTGGGTTAACTGCCTTGATTTTTACCTTGTCAGCTCGGGGATTCAATCCGGCAACCTTTCAGTTACTGGCCCAACACTCTAACCACTAGGCTACCTACCACCCCAGTATGCTTAACTAGCCAATGAGTATGCTTAACTAGCCAAGGAGTATGCTAAACTAGCCAAGGAATATGCTTAACTAGTAAAGGAGTATGGTAAACTAGCCAAGGAGTATGCTAAACTAGCCAAGGAGTATGCTAAACTAGACAAGGAGTATGCTAAACTAGCCAAGGATTATGGTAAACTAGCCAAGGAGTATGATAAACTAGCCAAGGAGTATGCTAAACTAGCCAAGGATTATGGTAAACTAGCCAAGGAGTATGATAAACTAGCCAAGGAGTATGCTTAACTATGCCTGGCACTTTAAAAGATATCCTTGTGTCAGACATGGATTCGTGACAGGATTAGTGACAGGATAGAAACTAGCCACATTTGTTTTTCAAGCTTGACAACTAACAGTGGATGCTGTGAATTCACAATAGTCTGATCTCTTTTTAGTTCCTAGTTCTCTGCAATTGCAAGGAGCCGGGCATTGAAGAGCCTCCATGGGTGTTTCTCTTTGTTATTTTTGGATGACAGTATTCCAGGGTCGAGTTCAAATACTTTTTTTTCGGGATAACTTGACAAATGAGCCAACACAACAATGTCTGCGATAAACTAAATGTTGAAAGTTCAGTAAACCACTTAAATATTTGGTGAGACCACCAACACTTCGCTTCGCTGGGGCCACACTATGTGTGTGTGTGTGTGTGTGTGCGCACGTGTGTCAGTGCGTGTGTGTTTTATTTATCTGGTCTCTGGTTGTTTTGATAAACCCGGTAACATGAGGCTAACTTTTCCTCAAGAACATGTTATTCTTAATTAGGAAAGGGCAACAGACTCGTAATGGTGAGGATTTGACTATTTCTACAGTGCTATCACAGGCATCAAATGCCTAGCTGTGATGCCAAACCAAATCTTCCTTCCTGTTTCTGCTTCCCAAACCCAGGCCTCTGTTTAGTAGAAAGGAAAAGTTTTGATATTGGGAGGTACTGCCTAACCTTGTCCAATGAGGACTCAGATTTGTACTTTCAGTTTTGCAACGGTGTACCATAATCAACACAACCCAGGTGATCTTCAGCAGCTGAACAGACAATCTTACCCAGAGTCCTCCATTGACCTGGCTCAGACCCTCTTTCCTTGCTTTCTTCCTTCTCTGTCTTTGTATTTATTCGCCTGAGGAAACCAATCGTGGCAGCGAGGCAAATAATGTGGAATTAAAAACTAAATTCTTCAGGCCTTATCCTAGCAACAGGCTCATCACCATCTGTTCAGAGAAGCACAGCTAGAGTGGCTGCCATTATGGTGCAACAGTCTTTGTGCCTCCTCCATCACCTGTGAGAGGAACAGGAGCTGCAGACAGACAGAGCCCTCTACCCCTTCCCATTTTTTGCTGTCTTCAAGACAAACTATCCCTATTAAAATCTCCAATGCCCTCACCCCTCCCTTTTGTTCCATAGGAATATTCATAGTTCAATATTGGGGAATTAGTCTGTCTGCTGAGGGATTTGACAAATACGACTGGCTTCCACGGGAAAATATTTTGTCACATTTGTTCTTGATGTGAAAATGATGACATTGAAGTGAATGTGTCAGAATTTATGGACAGCGAATACACGTTGGTGTGTGTGTGTGTGTGTGTGTGTGTGTGTGTGTGTGTGTGTGTGTGTGTGTGTGTGTGTGTGTGTGTGTGTGTGTGTGTGTGTGTGTGTGTGTGTGTGTGTGTGTGTGTGTGTGTGTGTGTGTGTGTGTGTGTGTGTGTGTGTGTGTGTGTGTGTGTGTGCGTGTGCGTGTGTGTGTGTGTGTTGTCGCTGTGTTTGAGCCCAAGTGATAGACAAGTTTAGATGGGTGCCATTAGCTCCCTGCACTGTATAATGACCTCGTAATCATTTCAAATAGCAATTTTGCTTTCCGAGGTGTGTGCCACACCGCAGCTTTTGCAAAAGCACCCCTTAATTCATTCTAACAGGAATCATTATTTAATCTCTGCCAGCCAAACAGCTCTCTCATCGTAGCGACAGCTCAGCTTCTATCCAGACCATAATAACCAGACCTAGGTTGACTGTGACTTTGTCTACTGCTCATCCCCGTTGCTGTGTTATCACAGGAATGCTCAAATCTGGCTTATATCTCCATGCACAAGTAAGACAGACAGGGGAAGGAGAGAGGGATGAGTATTTTACAGAGCAGCTTATTTCATATCCTGATAATGTAGTTTGCCTAAATTCCTGTCCCCTCGTTCATTGATTCACCTCCCTGAAACATTTTAGCAGCCCAATCCAAACAGGTCCTGGGTCAGGGCTGGGCCATTTCTGAGGGTTCTTAACAAACTCCTTCCACATGACTAAAAAGGAAGTTGCAAAATATTTGGTGAGCAGATCATGCCTGCGCTGGGCCCCAGTAGAGGCGAGGTATTATCTACCCGGTTGACATTAGCTATGAGAAAATCTAACCCTCCCTGAGTTTTTGTTCACACTCATAACAGACCTGTTAGCTGTCTAGCTTTATCATTTTCACAGATCTAAACAGCACAGGGAAGAGGGAACTGACCGAGAGAAGCCCCTGGTACACAGGAAGGGCTTAATTCACACAGAAATAGTATACAACTTAAAACTTAGACAGCTGTCTACATCCTTATTAGACCCAGCCTAGTCCGCTGTGTGTGTCAAGTCAAGGCCCTGCAATGTGTTTTGGTTGTTCTGGTCATGATACATATTACTCTTTTTATCAGTCGAACAGTTGGACCTGGGATTCTTTGGGGGAAAAGCTTGACTTTGTACCACCAAATTGGGGTGGCAGGGTAGCCTAGTGGTTAGAGCGTTGGACTGGTGACCGGAAGGTTGCAACTTCAAGCCCAGGAGCTGACAAGGTACAAATCTGTCGTTCTGCCCCTGAACAGGCAGGTAACCCACTGTTCCTAGGCCGTCATTGAAAATAAGAATTTGTTCTATAACTGACTTGCCTGGTTAAATAAAGGTAAAAGAACATTTCAATTTTAAAAAATCCCACCTAGAAAGTGAACTGGCACACAAACAAATGAAAAAGGTTTATATTGTGATGAGTTGGGTTGCATTTAGTAAAGTGAATATGGTACATTTCTAGGACCCTTGCCATGGACCAATGAAAACGTCAATAGCCTTAGCATCATCTGAGTTAACATACTGGAGAGATTGATTTACTTAAGTGTGACCCTTGAGAATAGATACTCTCATTTGCCACTAGATTGAATGAAATGAACCAAAAACAGAGAATGCAGGGCAGAGTAGCTGTAAACTCTGGGGAAATGTTGCTTTCTGAATCCCGGGTCTATGATAAAAAGGGATTTACGGTTCTGATTGAAGTAGACTTGCGGCATTTGAGTTTTCTTCGTGTATTTGTTATAGTTTTCTTCTCCGGAATAACTGAAAATCGTTTTGAATCTTTTTCTTTTTAAGAATAAAAGCTGATTAGCAGTACCAACTAGTATAAAACTGGCTTGGCACTTTGTGGTGTATTACATTAGGCATATTGTAATGAAGGAGGCAGGGCTGAACAAGGGAATGCAGATGTCACTTCATCAGCAGCAAAAGAGGAGGACCCCACCTTTAATGACAAGGTAAAGGGGCTTTGATGACTGAATTAATTCCTAATCCTTTGGCACAAACCTCTCAACACGACCAGAGCCTTGTAGTGGGAGGTACTTTCTCAGACTTCTAACAGATTTCCTGAAGGCATGCAAAACATGCTCGACTTTATGTTTCTGATCCAAATCAGAATTATTATTTCTTTTGCCAGAACTGTTTTTGCCAAGAAGGCACTTGAAAGCAACTTTGTTCAATTGATTAAGTCTAGTGTAAATTGGTCATAATGTGTGACTATCTTATGTTACATTATTATATTATAATAGCCATCCCCCACTTGCCCCCTTTTCTCCTCTCCATGCCAAATTTGAAGCTAAACCTTATAGTGTAACTTGATTTTGCTGTAACCAGTTTGCGAATTACGAGGGGACCAGGGGGGGCTCAGCCCTTCAAATAAGACATGAGCTCCCCTAAATGTAAAAGTCAAGATGTTGGGGGGTCTATAATTGAACCATTATCCTATTTGTTTAAAATGCAATTTTGTACTGCAACATGGGGTAAATAGGAAAATTCCAAAATACATGAACATCTCTCTGTCGTGGTTTATACCAGTCTTCCTGTCTGTCTTGAGTTTTCGCTAGCAAACTTGCAACAATTGTATCGACGAGGTCCAGCCTGCTAGCGAACTTGCAACAATTGTATCAACTAGGTCCAGCCTGATCGCAAACTTGCAACAATTGTATCGACTAGGTCCAGCCTGCTAGTGAACTTGCAACAATTGTATCGACTAGGTCCAGCCTGCTAGCGAACTTGCAACAATTGTATCGACTAGGTCCAGCCTGCTAGCGAACTTGCAACATTACCATCTGGGTCCAGTCCTCTAGCGAACTTGGATAACACTTTACTGTAGGGGTCCTTATTCATTCATTTATAAAGTATTTATAAACAGCTATGTAACATATAATAACATTTGTCATAAGCTGTCATAAGTAGTTTCAAGTAGTTATGAGTAATGGTAGATGATGTTATAGAAGTAGTTTTTGCTTTCTATTTAGTCTCTGTCACGCCTTGGTCTTAGTATTTTGTGTTTTCTTTAATTATTTGTTCAGGCCAGGGTGTGACATGGGGTTATTGTATTGTCATATTGGGTTTTTTGTAGGCATTGGGATTGTGGTTGATTAGGGGTGTGTCTTGTATAGGCTTGTGTAACAGTATAATTTTAAACCGTCCCCTCGCCCATACCCGGGCGCGAACCAGGGACCTTCTGCACACATCGACAACAGTCACCCTTGAAGCATCGTTACCCATCGCTCCACAAAAGCCACGGCCCTTGCAGAGCAAGGGGAACTACTACTTCAAGGTCTCAGAGCAAGTGACGTAACCGATTGAAACGCTATTTAGCGCGCACCGCTAACTAAGCTAGCCGTTTCACATCCGTTACACTCACCCCCCTTTTGACCTTCCTCCTTTTTCCGCAGCAACCAGTAATCCGGGTCAACAGCATCAATGTAACAGTATAATTTTAAACCGTCCCCTCGCCCATACCCGGGCGCGAACCAGGGACCTTCTGCACACATCAACAACAGTCACCCACGAAGCATCGTTACCCATCGCTCCACAAAAGCCGCAGCCCTTGCAGAGCAAGGGGAACTACTACTTCAAGGTCTCAGAGCAAGTGACGTAACCGATTGAAACGCTATTTAGCGCGCACCGCTAACTAAGCTAGCCGTTTCACTTCCGTTACACTTGGCTGCCTGAGGCGGTTCTCAATCAGAGTCAGGTGATTCTTGTTGTCTCTGATGGGGAACCGTATTTAGGTAGCCTGGGTTTCGCTTTGTATTTCGTGGGTGATTGTTCCTGTCTCTGTGTAGTGTTCACCAGATAGGCTGTAATTAGTTTTCACGTTCCGTTTGTTGTTTTGCATTTGTAGAAGTTATTTCATGTATCGCGATTGTTTCATTAAAGACATGAGTAACCACCATGCTGCATTTCGGTCCGACTCTCTTTCTACAAATGAAGAACGTCGTTACAGAATCACCCACCACACACGGACCGAGCAGCGTGGTAACAGGCAGGAGGAGCTGTGAAGGGAGAAGGTTATGGACAGCAGAAGCTTGGAGTATACTACGTGGGAAGAAATAGACAGGTGGGCGGTCGACCCAGAGAGAGTGCCAGAGCCCGCCTGGGATTCGCTGGAGCAGTGCGAGGAGGACTATAGGAGAATGGAGTCGAAGAGAAAGACACGGCGGCGCAGAAAGAAACCCGAAAGTCACCCCCAAATATTTATTGGGGGAGGGCTCAGAGGGAGAGTGGCTGAGTCAGGAGTCGGACCTGAGCCAACTCTCCCTGTTAATCGTGAGGAACAGCTGCAGTGGGAGAGGCTGCACCACTTGGAGAATTGGACATGGGAGGAAGAACTGGACGGAAAAGGACCCTGGGCTCAGCCTGGTGAATATCGCCGCCCCAAGGAATAACTGGAGGCGGGAAAGCGGAGAGGCGCTGGTATAAGGAGGCAGCACGGCGATGCGGATGGAAGCCCGAAAAGCAGCCCAAAAAAATTATAGGGGGGGGCTTACAGGGAGTATGGCTACGCCAGGTAGGAGACCTGCGCAAACTCCCTGTGCTTACCGGGGGGCTAGAGAGACCGGGCAGGCACCGTGTTATGCTATGGAGTGCACAGTGTTTCCAGTGCGGGTGCATAGCCCGGTGCGTTTCATACCAGCCCTTTGTATTGGCCGGGCTAGAGTGGGCATCGAGCCAGGTAAGGTTGGGCAGGCTCGGTGCTCAAGAGCTCCAGTGCGCCTGCACGGTCCGGTCTATCCAGAGCCACCTCCACACACCAGTCCTCCGGTAGCAGCTCCCCGCACCAGGCTTCCTGTGCGTGTCCTCGCTCCAGTATCACCAGTGCCAGCACCGCGCATCAGGCCTACAGTGCGCCTCGCCTCTCCTGTGCTGTCGGAGTCTCCCGCCTGTTCAGCGCTATCAGAGCCTTCCTCCTCTACAGCGCTGCTGGAGTCTCCTGTCTGTTCAGCGCCATCAGAGCCTTCCTTCCCTCCTGCGCTGTCGGAGTCTCCCGCCTGTTCAGCGCTATCAGAGCCTTCCTCCTCTACAGCGCTGCCGGAGCCTCCTGCCTGTTCGGAGCAGCCTGAGCTGTCAGTCTGCAAGAAGCAGCCAGAGCTGTCAGTCTGCAAAGAGCTGCCAGTCTGCAAGGAGCTGTCAGTCTGCACGGAGCTGTCAGTCTGCAAGGAGCTGCCAGTCTGCAGGGTGCTGTCAGCCTGCATGGAGCAGCCAGAGCTGTCAGTCTGCATAAAGCAGCCAGAGCTGTCAGTCTGTATGAAGCAGTCAGGGCTGTCAGCCTACATGGAGCAGTCAGTCTGTATGAAGCAGCCAGAGCTGTCAGTCTGCATGAAGCAGCCAGAGCTGTCAGTCTGTATGAAGCAGCCAGAGCTGTCAGTCTGCAAGAAGCAGCCAGAGATGTCAGTCTGCAAAGAGCTGCCAGTGGGCAAGGAGCTGTCAGTCTGCAAGGAGCTGTCAGTCTGCAAGGAGCTGTCAGCCTGCATGGAGCAGCCAGAGCTGTCAGTCTGCAAGGAGCTGCCAGTCTGCAAGGAGATGTCAGTCTGCATAGAGCAGCTAGATCCGCCAGTCAGCCATGATCTTCTAGATCTGCCAGTCAACCAGAATCTTCCAGATCTGCTAGTCAACCAGAATCTTCCAGATCCGCCAGCCAGCCAGGATCTACCGGAGCCGGCTACCTACCTGAGCTTCATCTCAGTACTGGGCTTCCTCTCAGTACTGGGCTTCCTTTCAGTACTGGGCTTTCTCTCAGTACTGGGCTTCCCCTCAGTTCTGGGCTGCCCCTCAGTCCCGGGCTGCCCCTCAGTTCCGGGCTGCCTCTCAGTCCCGAGCTGCCCCTCAGTCCCGAGCTGCCCCTCAGTCCCGAGCTGCCCCTCAGTCCCGAGCTGCCTCAGTCCCGAGCTGCCCCTCAGTCACGAGCTGCTCCTCAGTTCAGTGGGGTTCTGGGTGAGGACTATTAGGCCATGGTCGGCGGCGAGGGTGGATTATCCCAGGACGCGAAGGGGAGGAACTAGGACATTAATGGACATGGACAGACGCCCACCCGGACCCTCCCTATGGTTTTGAGGTGCGTCCGGGAGTCCGCACCTTAGGGGGGGGGGGGGGGGTTCTGTCATGCCTTGGTCTTAGTATTTTGTGTTTTCTTTAATTATTTGTTCAGGCCAGGGTGTGACATGGGGTTATTGTATTGTTGTATTGGGGTTTTTGTAGGCATTGGGATTGTGGTTGATTAGGGGTGTGTCTTGTATAGGCTTGGCTGCCTGAGGCGGTTCCTAATCAGAGTCAGGTGATTCTTGTTGTCTCTGATGGGGAACCGTATTTAGGTAGCCTGGGTTTCGCTTTGTATTTCGTGGGTGATTGTTCCTGTCTCTGTGTAGTGTTCACCAGATAGGCTGTAATTAGTTTTCACGTTCCGTTTGTTGTTTTGCATTTGTAGAAGTTATTTTATGTATCGCGATTGTTTCATTAAAGACATGAGTAACCACCATGCTGCATTTCGGTCCGACTCTCTTTCTACAAACGAAGAACGTCGTTACAGTTTCACCTTTATTTAACCAGGTAGGGTAGTTGCCCAAGATAAAGCAAAGCAGTTCGACATATACAACAACACAGAGTTACACATGGAATAAACAAACATATGGTCAATAATACAGTAGAAAAAGTCTATATACAGTGTGTGCAAATGAGGTAGGATAAGGGAGGTAAGGCAATTGCAATTAAACACTGGAATGTTAGATGTGCAGAAGATGAATGTGCATGTAGAGATACTGGAGTGCAACTGGGGTGCAAAGGAGCAAGATAAATAAATAAATACAGTATGGGGATGAGGTAGTTGGATGGGCTATTTTCAGATGGGCTATGTACAGGTGCAGTGATCTGTGAGCTGCTCTGACAGCTGGTGCTTAAAGCTAGTGAGGAAGATGTGAGTCTCCAGCTTCAGTGATTTTTGCAGTTCGTTCCAGTCATTGGCAGCAGAGAACTGGAAGGAAAGGCGGCCAATGGAGGAATTGGCTTTGGGGGTGACCAGTGAGATATACCTGCTGGGGCGCGTGCTCCGGGTTGTTGCTGCTACGGTGACCAGCGAAATGAGAGCTTTACCTAGCAAAGACTTGCAGATGACCTGGAGGCAGTGGGTTTGGTGGCGAGTATGATGCGAGGGCCAGCTAACGAGAGCGGACAGGTCGCAGTGGTGGGTAGTATATGGAGCTTTGGTGACAAAACGGATGGCACTGTGATAGACTGCATCCAATTTGTTGAGTAGAGTGTTGGAGGCTATTTTGTAGATGACATCGCCAAAGTTGAGGATCAGTAGGATGGTCAGTTTTACGAGGGTATGTTTGGCAGCATGAGTGAAGGATGCTTTGTTGAGAAATAGGAAGCGGATTCTTGATTTCATTTTGGATTGGAGATGCTTAATGTGAGTCTGGAAAGGGAATTTACAGTCTAACCATACACCTAGGTATTTGTAGTTGTCCACATATTCTAAGTCACAACCGCCCAGAGTAGTGATGCTTGACGGGCGGGCTGGTGCGGGCAGCGATCGGTTGAATAGCATGCGTTTAGATTTACTTGCATTTAAGAGCAGTTGGAGGCCACGGAACAGAGTTGTATGGCATTATTGAAGCTCGTCTGGAGGTTAGTTAACACAGTGTCCAAAGAAGGGCCAGAAGTATACAGAATTGGTTGATATAGATGACTGTTCATCCTATTGTCATATAATCTAATGTCAACTGTTAATAAGAATTGCTATTACACAGTCTGTGTGACAACATATGTCATATATTATCACATGCTACATGGTGTTTATCATTTAAATGAACATATCAAACTCTGGGGCACAGCAGAATTTGTGACAGCTGTGCAAACAGGAAGTTGTGCAGGCTACAGTAACAATGACATAAATGGGGACGGTAGCTAGCTCACTAAGAAACTGCAAAATATAACTATCTGGGAACAGGGTTGGAGAGCCCTGCTCTACACAGTCCAAACACAGTGTTTTGTTTGACACTCATTTGAAAGTATTGGTGCTGGGCTTCCGAGTGGCGCAATGGTCTAAGGCACTACATCTCAGTGCTTGAGGCATCACTACAGACACCCTGGTTCGTGTCCAAGCTGTATCACAACCAGCCGTGGTTGGGAGTCCCATAGGACGGCGCACAATTGGCCCATTGTCATCCTGGTTTGGCAGGTGTAGGCAGTCATTGTAAATGAAAATGTGTTTTTAACTGACTTGCCCAGTTAAATAAAGGTCAATTAAAATGTAAATAAAAAATGTAAAAGCTAGCTAGCCATTCATTCACCTGTATGGCCAAGACATGAGCACTAGCAGCCCCGCTGTGTCCCCATCGATGCATAGCTAGCTTACTAGTAGAGCTAGTGCTAGCTAAGTTTAGCTAGCTAGCTACAGCAGGATGAATTCCAAATTATAAAGCTGACTTTGCAGCACATCACACAATACATTCTCTTTCACATACACTTTTTTAAATGCAATTGCTATTTTATCTTATTACACATTGTTTAACTCAAGCTAACTAATGTTATCTTATCCATGTTCTTCGCTGTTGGTTTGTAGATAGCAAACCTAGCCACAGCAAATAACATAGATAATAATAACGCTAGCTAGTAAGAGTTAAATAGATTAAAAGGTAATTGCATTTAAAGTCTAGTTTAGAGTGAAATAGGATGTTAATGTGCAATGTGCAGCAAAGGAAGTTTTTCCACCTGTAACTAGTGAGGTTAACAGATGGCTAGGTAGCTAGCTAGCCATCGGTGCATCGGTGGGTCGACAAAATTGCAAACGCAATCCAACATCCACTTCTTAGCTAGAAAGCTAGTTACTTGACTAACTAGTCATTTTTTCATTACTAAATAAATATAAATAAATATAAGTGTCATTGAGTACGTTTACATGCACAGTGCCCCGACTTTTCTTTTTAGGAAAAAGGTCAAGTTGTCAGCAAGATGCATTGATTAATTCAGGATAGGCCTAATGACAATCGCTGAATGTCATTACATTTTGGGGTGTTTTGTAACAGATGTCTCTTTCCCTTCATCAAATGGTTGGTGCACAGTGCACTGTTTGGATGGCGGAATTATTTTGGAGTGGGCGAACATGCACAGGTAGCCTACTTTTTGAAGTGATTTGTTCGACAATCAGATGAAAACATCATGACTGGTTGTGATTATAACACATTAAAATGTCAAATGTTTACTATTAAAATGCATGTCTTTAATATTAGTCCCATAGATGTCACAATATAATTCACACTCTGAGTGTAACTTTACCCTTACAGTTGAAGTCGGAAGTTTACATACACTTAGGTTTTTCAACCACTCCACAAATTTCTTGTTAACAAACTATAGTTTTGGCAAGTCGGGTAGGACATCTACTTTGTGCATGACACAAGTCATTTTTCCAACAATTGTTTACAGACAAGATATTTCACTTATAATTCATTGTATCACAATTCCAGTGGGTCAGAAGTTTACATACACTAAGTTGACTGTGCCTTTAAACAACTTGGAAAATTCCAGAAAATTATGTCATTGCTTCAGAAGCTTCAGATAGGCTAATTGACATCATTTGAGTCAATTAGAGGTGTACCTGTGGATATATTTCAGGGCCAACCTTCAAACACAGTGCCTCTTTGCTTGACATCATGGGAAAATCAAAAGAAATCAGCCAAGACCTCAGAAAATAATTGTAGACCTCCACAAGTCTGGTTCATCATTGGGAGCAATTTCCAAACGCCTGAAGGTAACACGTTCATCTGTACAAACAATAGTACGCAAGTATAAACACCATGGGACCGCGCAGCCATCAACACGCTTAGGAATAAGACATGTTCTTCTCCTAGAGATGAACGTACTTTGGTGTGAAAAGTGCAAATCAATCCCAGAACAACAGCAAAGGACCCTGTGAAGATTCTGGAGGAAACAGGTACAAAGTATCTATATCCACAGTAAAACGAGTCCTATATTGACATAACCTGAAAGGCCACTCAGCAAGGAAGACGCCACTGCTCCAAAACTGCCATAAAAAGCCAGAGTACGGTTTGCAACTGCACATGGGGACAAAGATGGTACTTTTTGGAGAAATGTTCTCCGGTATGATGAATCAAAAATAGTTTGGAGGAAAAAGGCGGAGGCTTGCAAGCCGAAGAACACCATCGCAACTGTGAAGCACAGTGGTGGCAGCATCATGTTGTGGGGGTGCTTTGGTGCATGAGGGACTGGTGCACTTCACAAAATAGATGGCATCATCAGGTAGGAAAATTATGTGGATATATTGATGAAACATCTCAAGACATCAGTTAAAGCTTGGTTGCAAATGGGTCTTCCAAATGGACAATGACCCCAAGCATATTTCCGAAGTTGTGACAAAATGGCTTAAGGACAACAAAGTCAAGGTATTGGAGTGGCCATCACAAAACCCTGACCTCAATCCCATAGAAGATTTGTGGGCAGAACTAAAAAAGCGTGTGCGAGCAAGGAGGCCTACAAACCTGACTCAGTTACACCAGCTCTGTCAGCAGTAATGGGCCAAAATTCCCCCAAATTATTGTGGGAAGCTTGTGGAAGGCTACCTGAAACGTTTGACCCAAGTGAAACAATTTAAAGGCAATGCTACCAAATACTAATACTGAGTGTATGCAAACTTCTGACCCACTGGGAATGTGATGAAATAAATTAAAGCTGAAATAAATCATTCCCTCTACTATTATTCTGACATTTCACATTCTTATAATAAAGTGTCGATCCTAACTGAACTAAGACAGGGGATTTTTACTAGTATTAAATGTCTGGAATTGTGAAATACTGAGTTTAAATGTAGTTGGCTAAGGTGTATGTAAACTTCCGACTTCAACCGTATATATTAACACAGCTATTCTATGCGTATTCCACATTTTCATTGAAAATTGTAGACATTTATTACAGGTATAGTATACTGAGTAATTTCAGTGTGTATCTAGCAATACTGCTTACATTACATAGTGTAGGTCTAATAGTTATATTTCACAAAAATTATTGTCTGCAGTTTGTTTTAAACAAAGATGCAGAAGGACACTTCAAAATAATACACGTTTATCATGTCAAGTCCGCCACCATTTTAAAGCACTGTAGTCAGTCTCCAATGTTAAGCACTAACTTCTAAATCAAAGATCAAACCTCGGTGGGGTCGGAAATATGCGGTTAATAACAAAAGCAAGTGGTGTACTTGTTAGTAATGTCATCCTGTTAGAGCTGAAACAAAGCTGCACACATTTACAAAGCAGAGGAATTACAACCATAATCGTTCTTGTCATTTGCACAGCAATTTTACTCCTGAATGCCTCGTTTTAGGCACAAATTAATCAAAATTGCATGCGCTTCAGGTGCAGCAGAGTTCACCCTATCCACTCATCCCTGCCCAGAGCCCTCTCTGCTCCCTTTCTTATTATCAGTTAATAATTATTTTTCATTCAAGCAAATTAGCAAACTTGACTGTGTTAGAATGTCCAGAATCCAGCTGCGGGCAAAGAAGGGGATAAATGACAGAAATTCCACCCTGAGCAAAGACGCATGAAGCACAACATTGTGTCCACCACAAAAGCTGCTCTGTAGTTTTGATCCTTTTTAATTTAATTAGCCCATGAGGTAGCGCATTAATTTGCCAAGAATTCTTCTGATGCAGAAAGCTGCCCCCAGTGCAGAGAGGGGAGGAAGAGAGGAGAGAAGTGGGAGAGGAGAGGAGAATGTGCATACTGCGGTGATGTGCCTGGCTAAAGAGGAAGGAAAATATAAAGGGACTTTTGGAGTGTTGGGGATGGCTTAACTGTGATCCTCCACTGAGACCTTGCTGTTCTTACCCCATTTTTGTAACTTGTAAGACCAGGATTGGCCTACAGTACATCATTGTTGTCACTGTGATATATCTATTTATTGACAACATTTAAGAATTCATTAATTAACTCATTACAAAATACTTTGAGAATACATTGTAGTTATTGGTTAAATGAGTCAGATATGATAATGATATATAATTGAATAAATACATTTTCATGAGAATTTTGGAATCTGAAATGCAATGTTGTCAAAGAGAGGGGCCTCAGTTTTATCCGAGACAGTAAACTGTGTCAGCAAGAATAATGTACAATGCAACTGAATCCGTCCATCAGTTCAAAATACATCATGTATTCCTCTGTTCCTCTGTTGAACAAATATTTTTGGTTTACAATATCTGTGTCTGTCATAAATTGTACTACTGTACATTATGCCAGGATAAATTCTGGACATACTGAAGATCTGTCTTTAATCACATTGCTACTAAGTTCTCCTGATTGTCCTTGCATAGACAATGAAATGTTCCATTGCGATAAACTAGCTCTAATCATGATAATTTGCATTTAAAAAAACTTGTTCCAAACTTTTTTGTATTTAGTTATCATGCAACCTTTCAGATAAGTGAACATTGAGAGCATTCAATAGTATTAATTTGGTCCCTTTGATAATATCTCATCTCAAGACACGCTTCCCTGATTATACCATAGTGAAGTGGCCCACACCATAGTTATTAAAGAATCACGTCTCGTCTTGCAATTAGGGCACTTACGATTGTCCTCTCCATAAGAGGGACCCTACAGAGTAGAGTATAGTGTGCAATGTGCTTCATTTGGAGTAGTCAGCATGATATATACTCTTTGGCTGTCTGACATACTGTCAGTGGTGACCCGTCATTCAGTGTCACATATCAGTTTACAAACAATGTAAAAAATATATAATAATTGAGTTATCTATATACAGACATGGTCTCTTTTTTGCTTTATTGAGTAAGGCTTTTATGCTGCTGCATAAATGATGCAATATGCCAGTGAGATGTATACTGTTGCTATTAAAGTAATACTAAGTTTATGTTGTGTAGTATTTACTTGCATTACAAACTGTAATTAAAATTGATTTTTATTTGAATTTCAGGTAATGGACATACATAAAATAGTTCAAATTGGTGAAGTGAAAAATTGGAGGGGGGGGGAATAGTTATTGTCGCTCAAGTTTTCTGTTTTTTGGTCTTATTTCTCATTTGTTTCACAAGAAAAAATATTTTGCATCTTGAAAGTGGTAGACATGTTGTGTAAATCAAATGATACAGACCCCGCAAGCCACTGTAAACTGTTAGTAGCCAATGCGCCTTACACTAATTATTTTGTCCCTTTTCCCTACATAATTTAGTCTACTGTTCTGACTTCGTGATGCACATGTATCCTATAGCTTGTTTTAGAGAAATGTCATCATCTCATACTGTAAGAGCTTTCATTGTCTGCTTATATGCCCCCTTTATCTATCCTACTGTTCTGACTTGGTGTTGCTGTACATTTCAAAAGTGCTGAACAAATACTTATATATTGACTAGGTCCGTCCTAGCTCGCTCATTAACGTCTTAATCTAAATTACGAATTGCCTCTTATCCGCTTGTCGTCCCCTTATGCCATAGTTTGTACATCTCAATTGTCATTTGAAACCACATTTGTTTAAGCAAGTCAGCCATATCAGCTATGTTTTTAAAAGGCAGTAAATGAGGCTCCGCTGATAGCCAGGTGTAACAGTGGTTAGGTCTTGGGACTCTGTTGGGACAGCTTTATGTAGGCCCTAACAGTTTGTGGGCACCGTTTGTCACCGTTATAGTCCAATTCATGTGTTGTTTAGTGTTGTGTTATGTGGTGACTTTGCTGGCATGCATCTAAAAGAAACTGGGGGAGTTTTCCCCAACAAGATGTACATGCTAAAATCGCCACTGCGTACTGCACATGGACAATGCAGTGTACTTTGTTTCTCACTTAACCCTCCACCTCACCTGAAACCTTTCCTCAAAACAGTCCAAAGTGGACTGAGAATTGAAGCTCACTTTGTCTGTAAGGGGAGGTATGGGGAGTATCAAGTTAACTCTGGGTATGCAACACGCAGCACAATCTTACATGATCCATTTGGTGAGAGTACGGCATAGTTAAGATATCTATAATTAATTGAACTGGACCCACTACAACTTGCGAACATGGGCTGTGAAGAGTGGTGCATTTGTTTCTTACACAAGCAATGTTGTTTTGCCCGCTCCCATAGGCAGACATCGTTGCTTTGATGTCGTCCCTGGCCCTTTTTGTCCATGAGACTAGGTACATATCCACCGGAGAGGTAAAAGCATGAGTATGTACAAGAGGTCCGGGGCACAACAAGATTAATTATTTACAGGAGCGTGTTTGAACAGGTACGGAAATAATCCTCCAGGAAAGCGAGAGTGGATATCTTTCTCACCGTCACTCTGTCTCTCCCTCTCTCTCTCTTTTACCATCTCTCGCTTCTCTCTGTCTGCCTCTCTCTCTCTCTCTCTTCCTCTCTCTCTCTCTCCATCTCTCCCTCTTTCACACTTTTTCTTTCTCCCTCTCTTTCCCTCCAGCCTGGATAGATGCAATATAGTAAATGTAAACCTGTCTCCCTCCATTTAATGTATGTTATGTTTCGTATGTTAAAGAGTGGATGTCTATCATCGTCCATCATTTCGTAAAAATATGTTACGAATTACAATTCATATGATTTGTTACTAAAAAGCAATTTGCACAATACGCTACACATTTGCAATACGTAACATATCATACGAATCCCACTTTGTTGTGGCTGAAGTTAGCTAGGTGGCGAGATGGCTAATGTTAGCTAGGCTAGGGGTTAGGGGAGGTTAAGGTTAGGCTTAGTGGTTATATGTTATGTTACGTCTAGTCTTTGAGGCCAGGCTGCTCCCTCTCCCCATCTTCTGTCTCATCCACCGAGACAACAACTTGTGAGTGAAGAGAGCCAGAGCTCTTTAAACATATCACCCTAGTGCAGGATAAAATATTAAAGGTTATTGGTTAGCGTGAGAGCATGTCCTCGGATAGCACTGAGAGGAGCAGGCAAACTTTCCTCTCTCTTTCAGGGTAGACAGGTTGAGATATCGGACACTAGTAAATATTGGATGCACGTGTGTGTTAGCCAAGGATGCTCTCTTCTTGCTCATCTTCTGGGCCCGAGGTTCCTTGCATTTTACTCTTGGAATGAACTCAATTATAGAAGTATAATTTAGATGTAAATTCTTTATATCATATTTTGCCCAATTTTCTCATCATTTTATATCAAGGAGAGCAGAAACAAATGTAATCGCGATCATCTGTGGTCTTTGTAAGCCAGCCGAGACAATATCTTTTCAGTGTGAGATGTACAGAGACTTACCATTAAATCATTCATGACTTACCATTAAAGCTGGATGTGAAAAGACATATGCCATCTCCTATATGATACACTACATGGTTACAAAAGTATGTGGACACCTGTTCGTTGAACGTCTCATTCCAAAATCATGGGCATTAATATGGAGTTGGGCCCTCCTTCACTGCTATAACAGCCTCCGCTCTATGGGAAGGCTTTCCACCAGATTTTGGAACATTGCTGTGGGGACGTGCTTCCATTCAGCCACAACAGCATTAGTGGTCAGGCACTGATGTTGGGCGATTAGGCCTGGTTCGCAGTCGGTGTTCCAATTCATCCCAAAGTTATTCAATGGGGTTGAGGTCGGGGCTCTGTGCAGGCCAGTCAAGTTCTTCAACACCGATCTCGACAAACCAGTTCTGTATGGACCTCACTTTGTACATGGGGGAATTGTCATGCTGAAACAGGAAAGGGTCTTCCCCAAACTGTTGCAACAACATTGGAGGCAATCGTCTATTATGTCATTCTATGTTGTAGCGTTAAGATTTCCCTTCACTGGAACGAAGGGACAGGTAGCGTTCTCTTGGCATTCGCCAAATCCAGAATCGTCCGTCGGACTGCCAGATGTTGAAGCGCCATTCATCACTACAGAGAAAGTATTTCCACCACTGCAGCCGATGCTTGGCATTGCGCATGGTGATCTTAGGCTTGTGTGCGGCTGCTCGGCCATGGAAACCCATTTCATGTTGCTCCTGACGAACAGGTATTGTGCTGACATGGCTTCAAGAGGCAGTTTGGAACTTGTGTTGCAACCAAGGACAGACAATTGTACTCGCTACATGCTTCAGCACTTGCCGGTCCCGTTCTATGAGCTTGTATGGCCTACCACCTTGCGGCTCAGCTGTTGTTGCTACTGGACGTTTCCACTTAACAATAACAGCACTTACAGTTGACCGAGGCAGCTCTAGCAGGGCAGAAATATGACAAACTGACTTGTTGGAAAGGTGGCAGCCTATGACGGTGCCACGTTGAAAGTCACAGCTTTTCAGTAAGGTCATTCTACTGTCAATGTTTGTCTATGGAGATTGCATGGCTGTGTGCTTAATTGAATACACCTGTCAGTAACAGATGTGGCTGAAATAGCCAACTCCACTTGAAGGGGTGTCCACATACGTTTGTATGTATAGTGGCACTCCAATCCATCAGCAGTAATATGCATTGTGAATCGATGTCTACACAATGAACAGGGCCTTCTTGCTCACCCATGATGCCCTGCCCTCTTTGCTGTGCCTGTTAGCCTGCATGCTTGTGTCTGTTAGCCTGCATGCTAGTGCCTGTTAGCCTGCATGCTAGTGCCCAGGAATCTGTGTGTGTCCCTTTGCTGCTTGACTGCCACCGTACTGTCCTGTCCTATAGTCAGCGTCACAGAGCGTGCGGTGCGGCGAGGCACATTGCGAGCAGGGAGAGGAGAGGCGGCCGCCGGCAGGAGGATAATTAAGCAAGCGCTGTGACAGCTGCGGCAGGTCTTGAGCAGAGCCTGGCTCCACTGGGCTGAATTAATGGCATCAACAGCCCCGCTAGTCCTGGCCCCGCCAGGCCCACCCACCGCCGCCACCATTAAAATTTGATCATTAATTATTAGCCTTTTCCCCCCAACCTGCCCGCTAGCGTGGACTAACTGCCCCCTTTTCCTTTCTCACCTGTACCCCGTTCCTTCCACGCTGCCACACAACATCACATCGTCTCCCTTCAGCTCCCTCCAGGGGAGAGTCATCAGTCATCAGGTACATATGATGTGTGACTTTACCTTCTCATATCAATAGAGAGACTGACGTTACTACACAGGGCTGTGGCGGTGGGGATGACGTTACACCAGATTATTCACAGTAACAGAGAGAGAGATGAGAGGGGGTAACTGTTGTGGCTGGCTGGCTGGCAGGCACAAAGCGAGTCCTCCCCCTCATACACCCTGTTATCACTAGGCTTGCTGTGTGAATGGGCTATTTCATCATTCCAAGGTCTGATAGGGAATCCTCTTCCCATTCTCTTACCCACTGTTGTGCTCTGTGTTTATGAACCCACTGTGGGTGGATGGATGGATGGTGGATGGTGTAACACCAGGGCAATCAGGCCCGATGAGCCTTCTTCTACCACAGGTTTCAGAGCGGTATTTAGACAAACCTCTCAATTAAGGGCTAATCTGGGCCTGTCTCGATGTTCATTTAGTCGAGGAAGTCTCGCCTCTGGAGTCAACCTGAGCGTTGCCAAGCCAGCCTGTTAGGGTAAGACTCAGAGGAGCCTTTTAAGATTGAAACCCTGGCATCTGACACCAGGCAGGTTTTAATTGGATTCCATTACTCAAGATCCCAACTCCGACTCTATTGCCTGTTCCTTTCTAAGGAAGAAGATGACATCTGGAGAGAAAATGTGCAGTGACAATTGTCCTGATTATTGAAATAGTCCTCAACTAATCAAGTTCTGATATAAATCATCCGTAAAGAAATAGTCTAGGTGGAAAAGATCCCGGTAGAAATAGTGTATATTTACTGTACATAAGTATTCATTTATGCCATGTCATGCTGGAACATGTCTTTTGTTAAAATAGTCCTTATATACAGTATGTCTTTATATATAGAACTATAGAGGTTGTCCTATAGAGGTAGTAATGTAAGAAACCGACAGCCTTTTCGTTATCTGTAAAAACAGGTCAACAATGGCAGGTCAACTCTCTATATGTAGCTGCTGCTGTTGCTGTGTAAAACAATCATTAGCAATATTTAGCATTTAGCAAGTACTTGTAATTATTTTCACTCCTAATCTTAATGAGTAATTATGTACTGTTTGTAGCATATTAGACATGACATACTATTGTTGTGCTTTTGGGCATTTCTCAGTGATGAACCACAATACAATACCAATCAGCAACGTATCTGTTACTTGTTCACGCTGACAGATTTGTTCTAATTCTTTTCTTATTTGCCAAATGTTGGGCGAGAAACACAACATAAAAACGATGTGTAATCTCCCAAGGCCCCATCCTTTCAATGCTTTCTCTCTCTCCCTCTGCCCACACACCATACCAAGTGTTACACTAAGGTTACATAATCGCGGCCGGGCCTCCTCGATCTGCTTAACTGCAAGCACAGCTGTGGTTTTGGGGTGCCTCTTTTCTTTCCCCTGGTTGTAAAATCTCCCAGGCAGAAGAACAGGTGTGTATAGTCGGCCACCACCATTCAGCTCATGCCACGGAGAAAAAACAGCCGTTATGTGTGTGTGTGTGTGTGTGTGTGTGTGTGTGTGTGTGTGTGTGTGTGTGTGTGTGTGTGTGTGTGTGTGTGTGTGTGTGTGTGTGTGTGTGTGTGTGTGTGTGTGTGTGTGTGTGTGTGTGTGTGTGTGTGTGTGTGTGTGTGTGTGTGTGTGTGTGTGTGTGTGTGTGTGAGTGCGTGCATGTGTGTGTTTGATAGCCAATGGTCACGGTTACACAACCCCATTTTTTTCTCCTGTTAACCATTACCGATGATGAGTCACTCCACCTCAGAGCCGCTCTCCTTACCTCTCTTACCATTCGCAGTTGATCTCGTGGTCCCCTTACCTCTCCAAAACACTTGCGCGTGATTACCATGTCCCGACTGGGTGGCTACGAACTTCCTGTATGTTTGTGTTTCGAGGCTGTAACCATCTGACTGTATCCATGTATGACGCGACTGAGGTTAACATGCGATTCACCTCCAGTCACAGGGTTTTTATTGGCTCATATTAGAAGCTGTATCTGTTCAGGTTCCCTCCCCCCATTGAGCCACTCAACTCCTCTGGCCTTCTCTTGTTCTCAACGAGGAGAGGTTACTCAGTGTAGCGAATGTGTTAGCGTGCACAATGGTAATAGCCTCGGGCCTCTAATTGTGTCGATTGATTTGAGTTGCAGCGTGCGAAGCATAGAAATTCTTATCTGGAGGGGAACATCTTGAATGAAAGGACTCGGCGATGACATTTCTTTTTCACAGTTAGCGTTCCTCTCGATCCACATTAGAGACGCAGATCACAGGATGTGCTGACCGAACGTGTGCTGCTGCTCTGTGTAACGCGGCGCGCCTCCTCATGTCTGGCACTGGGCTCCTTTCACAGCACTTAAACACCGTTCAATTGATATGGCCGTTAATGCATAGCCCACGAGAGGAGCCATTTCGGCCTGACTCCAGTCTTGAAGTGTCTGCATTTCAGGCTTGTAGTCGGAAGGGAAGGAAGCCTGTACCGTGGAATTTGTAATTATCAAGAGTGTGCCTCGGAGCCTTAGTGAATGAAGGAAATGTCTTTACTCTGAGCGTACAGAGATGTCAATTTAGGTCCCGCTCCCGTTAATGCTACTCTGAACTTGAATTAAACACATCCTTCAGTGTTGTCTTTGTATGAGGCGGTATGGTGGCACGATGCTACTCTCACTTCAATTACTATCCATTAACGAAGGAACAATTGATCCAATCCAGTGGTGAGTAAGCCAATAATGATACCTTGAAAGGCTTCACGTTTTGGGGGGTGGTGCGTGGGGGTTATTGCCCCCGTGGATCAGACGCTCTGGAGCAATGCAATCTGGGGACCTCCTGCCTCATTTTGAGTGAATCCCACTCTGAGAGCCTGTGGAGAGGTGCTGCTCTCCGTATGCCATTGCTCAAAGGCTCGCCTGCAGTCCTGGGGGACAACAATCAATGTGACGCAAACAGGAAGCCAAGCTGGAGGACAGCGGACAGCCTGTCCGACACAGAGTTGGATAAAACAAGACCGGACTTCTTAGGTAGCACTCTGTAACATTGTTTTTGAAGGGCAGCTACATTAGGACTTCATAACACATTCATAAGCCATACATAACACATTCATATGTAGTACATATGTAGTCATAAGACCTTTTCTGTCTCTTATGTAGTCATAAGACCTTTTCTGTCTGTTTGAAATTTTTTAGATGTAAAAATTACTTGCCATACAAATGTATGTTATTCATAGATGCATTCATGAATACCTGATGTCAAACATTTTTTGGATAGTACCAATTTTGTGCAAGGTTGTATTCAACAGTGATACATTTTCTGATATGTATATGTGAAAGGATGTGATTGAAGAGAAGAGATCAAACATGAAATACGGGTAAATAAAAGAAGAAGAAAAAGAGCCCTGTGTTAAGTTGACTGTGACAAGTTATAATCGCTGAAAATATGTTGCTGACATTTTGTTCTTCCATAGCCACCTTGTCAACAAATATAACACTACAAAAAAATCTGTCAACATTAAACCAGTGTCAATTACATTAGGATATGAATCCATCAGAGGTGGTTCGCAGAGAAAACCATGATATGTCCTTTTAAAGTGCCAGAACTGGAACTGGTGCCTAAGCCACGCCTTGCAAAACACACACACGCACGCACACGCACGCACGCATGTACATACACACACGCACACACGCACACACGCACACACACACGCACGCACACGCACGCACGCATGTACATACACACACGCACACACGCACGCGCACGCACGCACATACACACACGCACGCACATACACACACACACACGCACACACACGCACACACACGCAAAGGCATATCCCCCCACCCTGCTTCTTGGAGCTGTTTGCAAATCTCCATCTGAATACACCCTTCAGTGCTCTGCACACCTTGAGGTGAGCACATCTCTAATCATTATTTGATGACAGAAGTCTGTAAGCATCCCATCCCCAGGAACTAGAAACACTGTTCCTTAGCAACCAGGCCGGGGATATTCAAACAATTTCATTAAAGCGTGGCACCTCTTAGCAGGTGGGTGAGTGTGAGGGTAGATAAACGTTCAACAACCAGATGATCGGATGCCATATTTGCCAACATCACAATTGATAACCTCAATTTGTTTACAAGACGCCAGAAATTAGACAGTAAGTAGACTACCAAGCAAGGTGTCACCTTAAATACTCCAGAAATACATGTATAGGTCCTCTATGTTCTGAACCAAATGCTGGGAAATGCTAGGCCCACTATTAACCCTTAACCCTTGGTCAAAATGTACGCAACATATATAGCTAGATTATTATTTTATTTTTTTGTCATTCTGAGAATGAGTTTATTAGGGAACATCTAGGTAGGAAGATGGTATTCAATCAGTATCTCTGCAGGAAATGGTTAACCCGCTGTCTCAAAGGTAAAGTTGTCATGACATTACTGAGGTGGTGCTGGCCACAGTTTATTAACAGACCCACCTGAGATGCAGTTTGGAAATATGTTCCAATATGTAACTTCTTCAGTGGGCCAATACATCCTGTGCTACCTTACCTTAGTTGTTTTTGCAGGTGAGTTGCAACATGGCGACGTTCAATAGAGTGAACCTC